>NW_020648415.1:3485881-3523539 GCF_003573695.1 Papaver somniferum
CCCCCCCCCACAGATAAGCCTATATGTTATTTCCGTTTTGATCAAAGATCAAGGTGTGGTAGGAAATCGATTGCAATAGACAAAGTCTATCAAACCTCAAAATCCGGTCTTATGACCCCTGAAGAGCAGCCTAGATTATTATTCACCTCACAAGTAGATACTTATGGAATCACAAAGTTTAAGACGAAGAAACTTTGTGATTTCTATCTATCTTGTTTGTTGGAGATAAAGGCTCAATAATCAAAACAAGATCAGCATACACGAGCTATCAAGATAAAGATAGTTGCACCTGGCTTCATGAATAAATATGTAAAGTTTTTTTAGTCGTTAAAAGGAGGGGACGACTCATGTTTAAAACTAGGAAACACAAGAATAATGTTAGGGATTCAAATATCCCAGTTGCTTGAGGTTCTCCTTATACAGACTTTCAAGATCAATGTTGCTTTAGATTTAATCTAAGGTAGCTTTGGAATCAAGCAATTAATAATCACCGTTAGATGAAAAACTTGACTTCAGATTAACATAACAAAATATATACTCTGGTTAGGAAGAACCATAACCGAACCGTGTACAAAGACTTGTTCATGAATGGTTAGCCGAAACTAGCCAGTCCAACAATAAGCTTAACGGTTTTCATATAACATTTTAAAACTTTAATCTTGAGTCACAAATGTGATCAAACATGTCTAGATAGTGTTTTCAGAGAGTTGTTCAAATACCGATTATCTCATGGAAATAATCATGATGCATCTGAAAATATTCAATATGGTAAGTACGTGTACTGTATACCTATTCGTGAGTATTTTTATCATGGTACCGGGTATATACACCCTAAATATAAAACGGGTTCAAGAATCCATAGATAATTTCCGGTTTG
Source organism: Papaver somniferum (assembly GCF_003573695.1). Taxonomy (NCBI): domain Eukaryota; kingdom Viridiplantae; phylum Streptophyta; class Magnoliopsida; order Ranunculales; family Papaveraceae; genus Papaver; species Papaver somniferum. The sequence goes on from NW_020648415.1 coordinate 3,486,759, forward strand.
CATACTAAGTATTCGTACTTTTCCGGTTTATAAACCAACAAATCTTTTCTGGTTTGTATACTCGGTATGCGTGCCTTCCTGGTTCACGAGTCAACAAAATTTTTATGGTATGGATTCCGGGTATGCGTACCAAGATGTCGATATCGAACTATAGCCACGCCGGTACGTGTACTGGGCACATGTAATGCGGTCTATACTTATAACAGTTGTCCCGGTATGTGAACTGGTATGCATATCCAAATTTCCTTCACAATGTAAAGATCATCAAATGTTGAAAGGTAATTTCCTTCCATAATGATATGTTTCTTAGACTCGTATCTTTCTAGTGAAGTTCGGATAATTTTCATCACAATGTCCTTTTAGGAATGGTCTTCCTTATTGCATAAATTATTAATATTTTCTGAAACTTTGCGATTAAACTCATCAAACGAATCTTTATCAGACATACTAAGATTTTCCCAGTCAGAATTTAGGTTTTGAAGCCTATCTTGCTTTTCTGAGGTATCTCATTCGAATACAGTTTCTAAGATATCCCAAGCATTTTTGGCCTTAGTGCACGAAGTCACATGGTCCATAAAAACATTCGGAGGATTGTATCCTATAACCACAAGTTTCCATGTCTGAAAATCACGGGATTGTAGAAAGGAACACAAAATAATTTTCCACTATAAGTAATTTGTGCCATCAAAGGATGGAATTGCCTTTATCGAGATTGCACTCCTGTCCATAAAGTCAGATTGTTTCAAATGCAGACTTATTAGGTCTTTCGCGTGTTTGCTTTCTCTGATATCAGTTGAAAATGTGGGGGTACCAAAATCAAATACAATTCCGAGAGTTACAACTTCATGAATCTCAATCAGGAATTATATGAAGAGCTTATATCTCGTTCTCTCACAATCAATATGTAAACAGAGACAAGTCAGTGAACCTAATTATTCCGTGAGAGTACTTGGATGATTCCAAAGATCAATATCCAATATCAATCAAGTTGTATCCAAAAATTATGATGAACTTATCTACTTGAATTGATTTACGTATAACCTGTGATATTTCAATTATAAATACAAATAATATAATACCGAAAAAGAAACAACACAGACACCAGAAATTTTGTTAACGAGGAAACCGCAAACGCAAAAAAAACCCGGGACCTAGTCAATATTTGAACACCAAACTGTATTAAGCCGCTACAGACACTAGCACACTCAATACTTCAGACTGGAATTCAGTTGAGACCAAATCTACCGTCACAGTGATTCAGTTGTATTTGCTCTCCTTACGCCTCTTGAATCCTGCAAGACTCCGCGCAATTGATTCTCTTAGCTGACATCCTTTACAACTTAAGAGTTACTTCAACTCAATTGAAGACTATAAACCAACCTTCCCCCACAGATAATCCTATATGTGATTTCCATTCTGATCAAAGATCAAGGTGAGTAGGAAATCGATTGCAATAGACAAAGTCTAGCAAACCTCAAAATTCGGTCTTATGACTCTCGAGCTATCAAGATAAAGGTAGTTGGACCCGGCTTCACGAATCCCTATGTGAAGTCTTTTTAGTCGCTAAACCTAAAAAGTTTAAAGGAGAGGACGAATCTAGTTTAAAACTAGGACACACAAGAATAGTGTTAAGGATCCAAAGATCCCAGTTGCCCGAGGTTCTCCTTAAGGATACAAGAAAGATCCTACAATATTTCACAGCCGCACTCCCCGCAAAGATTTGGCAATTAAGCAGAAACTCTCCTCCATAAAATGTCATTCACAAAAGGAACAACAAGAGCGACCTTGTTTTCACAAGAAAAGAAGGATTTCTTTGGACAATAACAAATCACATGAAACATGAATTTGTATCCAGAAAACTCAATTAAATTAACCACAAAGGAACCCTAATGATTAATTTAATCGGAAATGCTCAATATAAGAAAACTTACGGAGCCATACAGTACTTTCACAGAATATTCAAAGATTCATTTTATTTTTCATCAATATTTGCATAATGATACCATAGACTTAATCTTTGATATAATTCAAAATTTCATTATATTTTCTATCAATATTTGCATAATGACACAATAAACTTAAGTTTTTGAGCATATATGGAATAATCACAGTTCACGGACGTAAACCACATATCCCATACAAAATTATTTTTTGCAATATATAAAACCATTAAAGATTAATACTGCAAAATCATCTTCCAAATAACTTAGAATTTAAATAAATAAATCTAAAAACATTGCAAGATGAAAAACGTTGACAATAGCTATGTGTAATCATAATAATTTCTATTCCAAACCCTAGTTATCCTTCTTAAAAACACAAGAATAAATTCTCATAAGAAGTTTCCTATGCTTTAAGATCGTTGAAAAATTCTTTATCGTCCCCGAACTTCTTTTCGTCAACAGACATTGGTACGTAGGGTTCATGAAGAAAGGAGTCAATCCCAACATACCTTCTCGACTGATGGCGAACCAGGGCCTTCTGAATTCCAGGAGTTCTTAATACAATAGCCTTTAATTGCTGCATCTTGATAGACGCATTTATGTGTCTATTTTCATCTCGATTTTCTATATTATTAGTACCTATTTTTGTACTTATTACGGTGTTTTATGTGTGTGTATGTATTTTTAGAGAAATAAACATGTGTGGAAAAATTGGCTCGAAAAGTGGTATTTGCGCTCGTGGGAAAAAATTACTAAAGGCACCTCTCGTTTGGATAAGAGGCACTCAATTACTAAGGGGCACCCACTTGCTATTCACACCCCCAAGGAACCCAGGGAACCCCAGTGATATCAGCACCTGGCAGATGGATTCCGGGCACACCATCTTCAACATTTAAACACAAGTTTTGGCTGGAAATATTTCTTTTCGCCTGCGAAGAGTTTTGGAAGAGCTTAAATGAGATTCAAACACGGAACTTGGTTGGGATGGATTTGTTATAGCTACACAGGGATTTTATGGTTGGTTTAATCGATTAGATTGGAATGTATCATTGGATTTTCGGTAAATCAGAGAAAGAAAAGATACTCGGGTTTTCTGGATAGTACGTGGGCTTGGACAAGTTTTACTCGGAGATTTTCTCGTTGGACTGAATTGGTTTGGGCCTGCTGATACGAAACAGGGTTCGTAGGTAGGTTGGTTGTGAAGAAAAGGGAGTTTTCTTCCCTTTCACGATAAAACAGAATGGGGAGATATTCCGGATATGTTTCTCGATATTTGTTGGATTTATTTTGGAAATTACGTGAGCTTGAGGGGAATATATCCTTCCAGGATCGATATATAGTAAATACTCTGGAGTTTGGAAAGTTTAACAACTCAGTTGACGCGTAGGAGAAGAAATAGTGGAAATTATTCTCGAGACTTTGGGAAGAAGTAAAACACGATAAACAAGGATTTGCTCGACCCTGTGGTGTATATATGTGGGTATTTGGAGTCACAGCAAGGTAATCGGGCGTTTTGCGGATCGAACGGAGGGTTTGGAAGACCTGCAGAGCAACAGTTGCAGGCGAGTTCATCATCAACAGAAAAGGAAGAAGAAGAAGCACAGAACCTTCACTATATTTTGCCCTTTTTCTGTCAAAAAGAAAAAAAAAGCACAGAACCGTCACTATTTCTTTCGAATTTGTAATAGTTCTGCAACAATTATGTCTGTTACGTTTCTCGTAACAGTCCGCTCTGTAACAACAGGTTATGTAACAATTATATCTGTTACAAACTCAATTTTTCTTCAATAAAACACCTATTCAGCCATGCGTTCTTATTTTGAGCGTGTTTTTCATAGAGGAGCTAAACCCCAACACTGGGACGATGGAGGAAGCCATATTTCATGCATGTGGTAATTATATTTAATTCTTTTATGACTACTTGCATTATTATCAATAGTTTTTTTTGATTTTTCTTAATTGATTGTGATGTCGTATGATGATGTATGCTTGCTCTAAGTGCTTTTGATGCGTCGTGCTAGTGATTTACAGTCAATCTTTTAAAAATATACCTTGGCAAAGAATTAGAGTCAATATTATTTGATCTATAATTGTTTGGAATAAATATATGAATTGCATGAATGAGTTTATGGTGGAATCTTGAGTCTCAGTACCTTGTACATGTATTTTCTTTGTTTTCCTAAATCAAACCTTTACAAGCCCGAGTTGAATGAACTTTTACTACCAATTTCTACAAAAACATAAAAATCACATCAATTTTTGGCGCCGCCGACGCGGACTTGTATTTAGATTTGTTTTAGGTTTATTTTTATTTTTATAATTTTTTGTTCTTTTTTACGCGTTTTGGTATTTCTTGTTTGCTTTCAGATTTGGAGTTGAGGTAAAGAAAAAGAGAGAGTGCTGAAAAGAAAAGCGAAGCATAACAAGGAAGGAAAAGAGGAATCCAAAAGGAGTGAAGAAGAAGATTTTGTATATAATTATTTTATTTTATATTTAGATACTGTAAATAGGATTTTATTGTTGTAATTTTATTTTTATTTTTGGACACTTTTTGGACTTTATTTTTGGACTTGGACATTATTATTATTTTTAGAACCCTAAGGAAGGGTTAAATATTAAATACAAACTGTTTGCATGGAAGGACGACAGTTACGATACTGTCTCGGCCCCTCGGGTTCGTACACTGACATATCGGTGGCCTGAGTCGACTTCAACGGTTCATCGCCCATCTGGTACAGGAGGTAAGACTCTATCCACCCACGAATTCCCTGTTAGTGGGTTTTATTTTGTGTGACAACTCACACCCCTGCAATAGAATGTCGAACTGGTATTACAATAGCCAATACAACGAATATACGACTGATTTTCAAAATGGACATTACTTTGACCATAGTGTGAATAGTGGTTGGGAACATCAAACTTTTGAAGGTTATGGTCCATACCATGGTGAGCCCAATTACATACCAACCAGTCGTACGAGCAAAATTCCTCTCTACTAGAGTCAACACGTAAGTTAGCTGAGTCGACACCTAAGTTAGCACAAATGAATAACTTAGTTATATATGGACGAAAGCAATGCAACGAGTGAACTTTATTTCCTAGATTCAATCAGGAAGTCATGTGAGTCGACTCAAAATATTTTGTTAGTGGCCCAGAAAATAACTGCTCAAAATAACCTTAATTTCCAATACAGTGTTTCCAATAGTACCCTTGAAAATGAAGATAGTTATTCACATAATCAAGATGACGAAGTTAGAATTGGTAACACTACTTTTTTAGATGAGGTTCAACCAATTTCATGTTATTATAATGATTATGATGAGGATAGTGTTGATGAAGAATCAGACACATATAGGCATAGTGATCAGGAATTTGTTACTCCAATTGATCTTTACAATGATAATACTATTTCTAGTTCGAATCCAAATAATTTTAATAATTATGAACCTATTCAAAAGGACGAGGATTTGACTAGAGATACCACCGTTTTAAATGATGTAGTATTCCCTTATGATTACGAAGCCAATGATAGTTTAGAGGAGCGGGTTTATCCTGAGAATATTGTTTTCGAGTCTAGAGATTTAGAAACATTAGTCTAAGAAGATAGACTCGTAGAAAGTTCAAATATTAGTGAGGATGTTTCACCCGAGTATAACCTATAAGAAGCAATTGACCATTTTCAAGAATACGAAGACCTAGAAAGTAGGGAAATTGTAGCTAGTCTATCTAGAGACACCCAAAACTTTAAGTTTGGGGGTGATTATCATTCTCCTTGTGCTTTACCGCTGACTCTTAGAAAGATCCCTCACTTGGGACTTGATATATGTGCCTGAACCATTTTACAAGATTATCTTCATAAACGTTTTCCTGAACCTTTATTGGGAAGGAAACTTTGTCCCTTTAAATTGGCGATAATATGATTGCTTTTTGATTTGGTTAAATGAGAGTTTTTTTGCTTGTACTCTATTGTTAGCAATGATTTTACTTATCCTGTGACATTTATCTGTATATGGCTATCTTGCCTATCTGTCCTAGTTTCACTCAATTGTCCCATCCTCTGGTTGATGTGGTTTATCCAGGCTATGATACCCAGATTGACTTTGTTTTCCCACAAAATATTTTTCAACCAAAAGTGGGAATGTATGATTTTCAAATGTGTCAATTATTAAGTTTTGAGACTAAGCCCAAGTATTTTAGCAAAGTAGTATCGACACATTTGGTTAAGATTGACCGCCACTTTCATCGTGGTCAATTGTGTGAGTCAAAACTTATTGACTTTAAGAACCCACAATTATTCAGGTTATTATTATGTGCTTCTAAGTTTTTACTTGTGTTTTTCCAGACTCTAATACCTGAACCGGATCTTCGCTTTGAGGAATTCCAGCGCAGGGAAATATTTTATCTAGACCCTTTCATAGAGCCTGAACCTGAACCACAGTTAGATGTAGTTGTCTTAAACAATAAACTAGACAAGGGTTTGCTTTATTTGTCCATTTTATGTTGCAGATTCCTTTTATTTGTGGTAGCTTTATTTGGTTTTGATGATCCACAGATATTTCGGCTATTACTTTATGATTTTATGAGGTGATTAACCTTTTCGTAGTCTGGTTGAAGACTTTAAACTTAGCACTTCTTGGGAGGTAACCCAATACTCATGCAACACGGTAATATCTTTCCTTAACTCTTTTGCTTCAAATGGTAACAGTTTCTCCTTGTTCATGCTTTTAATTTTATCTTTAGAACATTGAGGACAATGTTAGATTTAAGTTCGGGGGTATGTGAAAAACTTTTTAGTTACATTAATAAACTCCAGAGCCTAGAAAATTTATGCCTATTAAGGATGGCACTAACCAATCTAAGTGGATGGAAGCATCTTGGTTGTAGGAGTTGAGGAACCAATCTGAGTGGATGGAAACATCTAAATAGACTCTATTCATAAAAGCACAGAGCTCAGGTGTTAGAAATAACATGATAGTTTCAACGTATCTTGGAATCATCTTATTACTTCTGTTTTTATGTTTTACACAATTTTTATGTTGATGTCTGCTGAGTTGAAATAGGGTGGTTGAGTTACTAAAAATAAATAAATAGAGACCAGACCAGACCATCAGACCAACCAGAATAAATTGTTCAATAAAATCGACTGTTGGTTCCCTTGTATATGTTAGACGAGTTGATCTAGAATTAGGATTATCGACCACTGGTTCCCTTGTATATGCCAGATGTGTTCATATTAGTCCAGACTAGTATCTCAATCCATTAGGTCATAGGATTCATCTTGGCATTGACGTCCATTCGCAACCATCTATTTCTATTTCCATCTTCTTAATCTATTCATGTGATTTGTTTGATTCCGGATATTGATGTCCATAGTGCGGTTATCTGAGTAGAGCTTTGTCACTTGTATATGAATTTTAGTATGCTTGAGTGCAAACTCGTGTACAACAATTGGAATTTCGCATCAGGGTACTTCGCCCTGTAGTCAATGACAGTATGCCAACCAAGGAGATTCTTTAGTGCCTTTCAAGGTTCTGCGTAGATAGTTAGGGTCTGGAGTAAAGGTTTTGTGGATACACCTCTTGTAAACCCTCCCGAGAATATAACTCGGCCACTAGGGCCACCTAGGGGTTTAAAGGCTTGTTGCACATGCTAAGTGCAATCGCGATGCCTGAGACAGTGAGTTAGGATTTTATTTTGTAGATTTGATTTTCTCGGGACTAGAAAATAATAAGTTTGGGGTTATTTGATAGAAGCATTTATGTGTCTATTTTCATCTCGATTTTTTATATTATTAGTACCCATTTTTGTACTTATTAAGGTGCTTTATGTGTGTAGGTATTTTTGGAGAAATAAACATGTGTGCAAAAATTGGCTCGAAAAGTGGTATTTGCGCTCGTGAGAAAAAAATTACTAAAGGCACTTCTCATTTGGATAAGGGACAATCAATTACTAAGGGGAACCCACTTGCTATTATCACCCCCAGGGAACCCCAGTGATATCGGCATCCGACAGATGGATTCCGGGCACACCATCTTCAACATTTAAACACAAGTTTTGGGGGGAAATATTGCTTTTCACCTGCGAAGAGTTTTGGAAGAGCTTAAATGAGATTCAAACACGGAACTTGGTTGGGATGGATTTGTTATAGCTACACAGGGATTGTATGGTTGATTGAATCAATTATATTGGAATGTATCATTGGATTTTCGGTAAATCAAAGAAAGAAAAGATACTCGGGTTTTCTGGATAGTACGTGGGCTTGGACAAGTTTTACTCGGAGATTTTCTCGTTGGACTCCATTGGTTTGGGCCTGCTGATACGAAACAGGGTTCGTAAGGAAGTTGGTTGTGAAAAAAAAGGAGTTTTTGTTGGATATTTTCAAGGTTTGCCGCTACGCAGAGTTATGGTTTAATTCACCAATTTACTGCACCTTATACACCTCAACAAAATGGTATTGCGGAAAGGAAAAATAGAACGTTGGTTGAGATGGTTAATGTTATGCTTATTAGTTCTAATTTGCCTAATTCCTTGTGGGATGAAGCTATGTTATCTGCATGCTATATTTTGAATAGAATTCCTTTGAAAAAGAAGAATGTTTCTCCCTATGAATTGTGGTTTAATAGGAAACCAAATTTGAGAAGACTTAAAGTTTGGGGTTGCTTAGCATATGTTAGGAAGCCTGATCCTAAAAGACCTAAGTTAGGAAATAGGGCGTATAAATGTGCTTTTGTAGGTTATTCACTTAAGTTAATGAAGAACACTGGGCGTACTCATGCACCACTTGAGTATTCTAGTATTATTGGAAGTCTTATGTATGCTATGCATTGCACAAGACCGGACATAGATCATGCCGTGGGATTGCTATGTCTTTTCTCAAGTAACCCAGGAGTTGAACACTAGAAAGCAGTTTCAAGAGTTTTGGCTTACTTGAAAGGAACCATTGACTATGGTTTGCATTATAACGGCTATCCCGCTGTATTAGAAGGATACAGTGATGCTACCTGGGACAATATAAAATCCAAATCCAAGTCGACTGGTGGATGGATATTTACATTAGGAGGTGCTGCTGTGTCTTGGAGTTCCAAGAAGCAGACCTGTATTTCTGACTCAACAATGTTGTCATAATTGATAGCGTTAACCGATGCATGTAAGGAGGCGGAATGGCTTAGAAACTTACTTGTTGAAATCCTATTTTGGAAGAAGCCATGTCCAGTGGTCTTGATTAATTGTGATAATCAAGCAACTATTTATAATGTCTATAACAAGAATTATAATGGAAAGTCAAGACATGCAAGTCTTAGACATCAAATGGTAAGACAAATACTCAAAAGAGGAGCAGTTTCACTAAACTATATTGAAACAAGTAAGAACTTGGCAAACCCATTTACAAAAAGTCTACCAAAGGCAGTGGTTTCAATAAAGTGTAATGAAATGGGACTAAGGTCTCTGAATGAAGTTTGATCTCCCATAGCAGAAACCCAACCTATGTTTTGGAAAGGATAAACAAGGTTCAATGTGGTACCAACAAGTTATGGAGGTGATTATGGAGCACTAATACAAAACTTCCTATTTCTAATTAGTGCTGGTTCTCTGCAAGAAAACAGGATGAATGAAAATCCTTAATAAGTCTAACTTTTATCACAAGGTGTCTCGCATAAATACCTTCGAGACTTACCTATATGAGTATGGAAATGAGGTCGTTTCCTAAGAGAAGAAGACTGTTCTCTAAAGAAGACTCATGAATCCAGGATTTAAGCACATGGCTATTAATGTGCGAGCTACAGAACACACTATTCTCAGAAATCAATATGTGTGAAATTCCGGTTTTATCATTAGGGGTACTTGGTTCAAGACTAGTTTCACCACTGAACCTCGATAAGGCTTTGAATTTCTTACACTAAGTGAAGGTTCAAATCCAAAAGATACCTATCATTTATGTATTGGTTTCAACGATGATGCTTATTTCCCAAACTAAGCATGAATTACGTTGGCTTGATCCCACTCGGGTACGTAGGCAGTCACTTTAGTGATGCAGCCACTCTGATTTAATTTTTTTTTTTTTTTACTTTGTGTTTTTGTGTTTTTCTCATTTTTTGAAAATAGGGGGAGAATGTTGGATATTTTCAAGGTTTGCCGCTACGTAGAGTTATACGGTGATCGACCTGACCGGTCAGGTCGTGGGGGTCTAGGGGGAAACTCCCCTTAGCAGAGTCCGAGACAGCATCTCGTGGAAATTTTGTAAAACCTAGAAGTTTCCGTTCAAAATTGAACAGACGCGTCTCTTCCCATAAGCCACCATTAATGGATTTTGGAAGCGTCTGTTGGTGATGAAACGACACTACCAACAGGCATGAATATCACTATAAGTAGCGAAGATGTTCTCCCATTCCAACACATCAAAAACAATATGTTTTCTTCTTCTCTAAAAAGCATTATCAGAACCTTATACAATGTGTTTCTTGGTTGGGTCAAGGAAGTACAACCCTTGAATTCGATTATGGTGTTAGGGATTCATTGAATCCTAAAGGCATAATTCGAGAGACCGTTTGTACTCGCCAAATTTATTGGGAAAGGTCAAATTATTGTCTAAAAGAATCGAAAGAGCCTTGAAGTCATGGGTACACCATTTTATGTTTCTGTTTTCATCCTCTTGTTTAACCCAAAATTTCCAACAGTCTTCATCCCTTTCACGATAAAACATAATGGGGAGATATTCCGCGATATTTTTCTCGATATTTGTTGGATTTATTTTTGAAATTACGTGAGCTTGAGGGGAATATATTCTTCCAGGATCGATATATAGTAAATACTCTGGAGTTTGGAAAGTTTAACAACTCAGTTGACGCGTAGGAGAAGAAATAGTGGAAATTATTCTCGAGACTTTTGGAAGAAGGAAAACACGATAAACATGGATTTTCTCGACCCTGTGAAGTATATATATGGGTATTTGGAGTCACAACAAGGTAATCGGGAGTTTTGGGGACCGAACGGAGGGTTTGGAAGACCTGCAGAGCAACATTTGCAGGCGAGTTCATCATCAACAAAGAAGGAAGAAGAAGAAGCACAGAACCATAACTATATCTTTCGAATTTATAACAGTTCTGCAACAATTATTTCAGTTACATTTCTCTGTAACAGTCGGCTCTGTAACAACGGGTTATGTAACAATTATATCTGTTACACACTCAATTTTTCTTCAATAAAAACCTATTCAGCCATGCGTTATTATTTTGAGAGTGTTTTCATATGAGGAGCTAAACCCCAACACTGGGACGACGGAGGAAGCTATATTTCATGCATGTGGTAATTATATTTAATTCTTTTATGACTACTTGCACTATTCTCAATAGTTTTATGATTTTTCTTAATTGATTGTGATTTCGTATGATGATGTATGCTTGGTCTAAGTGCTTTTGATGCGTCATGCTAGTGATTTACAGTCAATCTTTAAAAAATCTACCTTGGAAAAAAATTAGAGTCAATATTATTTAAGCTATAATTGTTTGGAATAAATATATGAATTGCATGAATCAGTTTATGGTGGAATATTGAGTCTCACTACCTCTCGATATTGTGACAAACTTGTGTATATATTTTCTTTGTTTTCAGTGTTTTCCTAAATCAAACCTTTACAAGCCCGAGTTGAATGAACTTTTACTACCACTTTCTACAACAACATAAAAATCACATCACATCTCCATCCTTGTTTCTTTCAACTCTTCAAGAACACCAGAAAACTTCTGAAGATTTGAAGGATTAGCCCTTGGTTTCTTCATATTCTTCATTTTTCTCTTTAAAGTTGTAGTGGGATGAGATATACCTTTTTCCTTCATGATTGATGGCTTAACAATTATATTGACATCTTTTCCATCAGAAGACATGATGCTTGGAGTCACTATGGAATTGAGAGAATACTCAGGATATCTCAACAAGCAGTCTTTTGAGAAAAAGAGTTTTGAGAGAAGGAAATAGAGAATATAGGGTTGCAGAACCTGTAGAGAGTAGGATTCACGTACGACTAAATTACAACCCTAGAAATGGTAGAATTATCGAATTTAACCTCTTCTAATAAACACACAAGGTAAAACTTTTCAATACCATTTGTAGATATGAAAAGCTTATCAGAAAAACAGATATAAAAAAAATAAACTCAAAAAGAAAATCCTTTTCTAAAGCCCGATTAACCACACGTGTCTCTTTGAGTTCAGGCAGAAAGATAAGGTGTACCATCAACACACTTAGACTGTGTTGGGGTGAACAATAATTTGTCCACCAGGTGATTTCCGAAAGGAAATCTCCTTTCCATGTTTCATAGATTTCTTAGACCTAGTTCTTTTCTGCAAAGGTCTAACTTTTTCTTTAGAAACTAACTTCTTTGGAGATGAGTTAAATTTACTTACCTCTGACGGATTTGTCATTAAAACAAATTTGAACTTGTTTGCTAGACGATTTGCTCTCTGTTGCAGTTTGTTGACATATCTTACGTTATGCTTGTACTTATAACACTTAGAGAGTTCATGACCATTTAAAGTACAAAATGAACATGCCAAAGTGGAGAACGGTTCACGTACCGTGAATGAACATGTTGCTAGGCATAACGAAGTACTTGAAACCTGTGAGAAACAATTTTTGTTAGACAAGGTAAAATCCATTTCATCCTCCAAGGCTATCGAAGAAGATTTTCCAGGAAGAACGTCAAGATTGCTAAGAGTATTGCTACAGTCATCAAAATTGATATTTTCACAAAGGAGTGCTACACTTGATTTTTCGTTTTCATTTGAATCATAATGATCAAACATTTCATCAAGAGTTACAACAAGACCTTTGTTTCCAGTATATTTTCTATGATTTGGGCATTCATTAGCAAAATGACCAAAGCCTTTACACTTGAAGCACTGAGGCATATCCTCATCATCAGATTCAACCGTATTTCTGTTTTTAGGAGAAACACGGTCGTGAGGCTTAACTGATGACCTAGGCTTATCTCTGGTGAAACGTTTAATCCTCTTTAACAGAAGATCTCTAAACTGCCTTGTGATCAGAGAAACTGAGTTATCAAGATCTTCATATGAAGAATCAGTCTCAATCGTATCATCCACCGGGTTGCCAACACTTTTACTTTTATCAAGTAATTTGGTGTTCTTTTGTGCTTTAAAAGTAATATCCTTTCCAGTTTTGGATGTGAGCTCATGATCAAAGATCTTTAGCTTTCCAAAAAGTGTATTCCTGGAAAGTGTATCAAGGTTATTTCCTTCAACGATGGCACGCGTCTTAGAATTGTATCTAGCTGGCAACGATTTGAGAATTTTCATCACAATGTCCTTTTCAGGAATAGTCTTACCCAATGCAAAAGATGCATTAACAATTTCAAACACTTTATGATTAAACTCATCAAACACATCTTCATCAGACATACAAAAGTTTTCCCAATCGAATCAAATACGATTTTTAAGATATCCCAAGCATATTTAGACCGAGTGCACGTAGTCACATGGTGCTGAAGATCTGGGGTAATGGCATGTATGATAGCATTTAAGCAGTCATAATTTTTCTTTGCAGCGAGAATCTCATCAGGCTCATATCTACTAATATCCTTTACACCGTCTACTGTAACCATATGAGGATTATATCCATTAACAACATAAACCCATGATTGAAAATCACGTGCTTGGAAAAAGGCACGCATAGAAATTTTCCACCATAAGTAATTCGATCCATCACAGACTGGCGGTATGTTCATAGACATAGCACTTCTGTCCATAAAGTCAGATTGCTACAAACACAGACTTATGAGGTCTTAAACGTGTTTGCCTGCTCTGATACCAATTGAAAAAGCGGGGGTCTAACAAGCAAACCCAATATTTTATTCGGAAATCTATATGGACAACTACAATAAAATTCCAAGAGAATCAACTAGACACTTAGACTCAATCATACAAAAGTATCCAAGAGTTATATCTAAATTTATCAAATCAATCTGCAATCGAGCAGATAGAAATCTGTGAGCCGGATCAATATGAGAAATAACTTGAATGGTACCAAAGACCAATGTTCAAGTGTCAATCAATTTCAATCAACAACCAAAGGTTGGATTTACCAATTGGATGAACTACGCACAACCTGTGATATGCAAATATATAAACAAATATAATGCGGAGAAGAAATAATACAGACACCAGATTTTTTGTTAACGAGGAAACCGTAAATGCAGAAAAACTCCGGGACCTAGTTCTATTGAACACCACATTGGATTAAGCTGCTACAAACACTAGCCTACTACAAGATTAACTGCATAATGGAATGTAGTTGATCCCTAACCAATATCACACTAATCAAGGTACAGTTGCGCTCCGTACACCTTTGAATCCCAGCAGGACCCTACGCATTTTATTCCCTTAGTTGATCTCACCCACAACTAAGAGTTGCTAAGACCCAAAGTCGAAGACTTATAAACAAATATGTCTCCCACGTAAATGTCTATTCTGATAGATAAATCTATCTCCCAAAAGAATACCTATGAAGTTTTATTCCCTCTTATGATAAATCAAGGTGCAGAGGAACCAATTGATAATCCAGTCTTATATTCCCGAAGAACAGCCTAGAAATATCAATCAGCTCACAATAGCTTAACTATATGGTAGTAGAACAAGTTATTGTGGAATCACAAAGAATGAGACAAAGAGCTTTGTGATTAATTTTTATATCTTACATATCGGAGATAAATCTCGAGTCAATCTTAGAGAAGATAGTACTCAATACGATAGAACAAGTAAGATCAGAATACACAATTACAAAGAAAATAGTTGGATCTCGCTTCAGAATCCCAATGAAATCTTCAAGTCATTAACCTACACGGTTTTGGAAAAACCTAGGTTAATGAAGAACCAACTATATTACGCAACTAGTATTACACATGAGGTGTGGGGATTATGTTTCCCAGTTGCTAGAGTTCTCCTTTATATATCTTTCAAATCAGGGTTTGCTTAGTTAGCTTGGAAACAAAGCATTCATTATTCACCGTTAGATGAAATCCTGATTTAAGATGCAAGTTAAGTTTTGCTTGAAATCAAAGCAATATCTTTCCACCGTTAGATGAACTTATCTTGTCACACACAAACGAAATATACTTCATTTAGATATGGGTATCCATACCTAAACGTGTATACTTGGTTGGTTCAATAATATATAGTCAACCAAAGTTAGCCATATGGACACTTTTGTCTAATCCATATTCATCTAATACATCTATATCAATTATGATGATCAAATATAATCCTTTAGGATCTAATTGTGTTCTTCATAGAGTTGTTCAATTGTTCATTATCTTATAGTAAAATACATGAACGAATCGAAGCAAAATCGGATTGATTCGGAAGAATCAATTCATGAACATTTAAGCCATGGTTTGCAAAGATTGCATTCCTTATTATATAAATGTATTTGTTCATGAGTATGAAATCATACTTTACCGATTTAAGAACTTGAACCACTTAAACTTGCAAACGGGTATGCAAACTTAAGTTCCGGACATTGGTCACAAGCTAACAGTTTGTAAACGGGTACGCAAACTTTAGCTCCGGACCTAACTCAGTTGAAACCGTTTGCGAACGGGTACACAAACTTGGTTCCCGGACTTCAACAGTTAAATCAGTTTGCGAACGGGTATGCAAACTTAAGTACCCTGACTTAAACAGTTCAATAAGTTTGCAAACAGGTATACAAACTTCCGGACCTGAATTCCGTCAAAACAGTTCGTACACTAAGTACACAAACCGTAATGTGTCCAGACATGGGTTTTATCTTTTAGCTCCCATTTTAATCATTGAAACATTCTTAAAAGACGACAATGGATGTCTCTCACGCAACATTAGCTAATAAGAAATTTTCAAGTGATCGAATGAACAATACGAAACTTTCAAGTCGACATCAAATGACTTTCTCACACAAATCATGTAAGATGTTTCAAGGAAATTTCCACATGATCATCTTTTGATATAAAGTCAAGAATAATGATGAATGTAACTAAGACAGAAAACTATCAACACGTATTTCGAGAAATAGATAAGCGAGTTATACTCGGCTCAAAATGTCAAATGTGTATGATATGAAAGACTATATCATATACGACTTTTATATCAATAGAAGATAAGTAAGAATATAATAGACTTCTGAGGATAGTTAAGTTTTATTCTCCACATACCTTTTGTTGAT
Organism: Papaver somniferum; assembly: GCF_003573695.1. Classification (NCBI taxonomy): domain Eukaryota; kingdom Viridiplantae; phylum Streptophyta; class Magnoliopsida; order Ranunculales; family Papaveraceae; genus Papaver; species Papaver somniferum. Next base: position 3,502,913 of record NW_020648415.1, read on the forward strand.
AAAGTTCCTCCGAGTTCTTCAGTAGATCTTCGTCTTCAGTTGTAAGCGATGTGAAGTTTAAAGCTCAACTATACAATCTATCCTAGTCCGAAACTCCTATAGATAGACCAGAAATCAAGACTATAGTTTTAATCAACTAAACTTGACAAACAAGATTGTGATTTCGCCCGATATGCTCTAACACATACAACCTGTGATATTTCAATTACAGAGATAAATAATATAATGTCGAAAAATAAATAACATAAACACCAGAATTTTTTTAACAAGGAAACCGCAAATGCGGAAAAACCCCGGAACCAGTCCAGATTTGAACACCAAATTGTATTAAGACGCTATAAACATTAGCCCACTCAATACTTTGGACTGGAATGTAGTTGAGACTGAATCTACCGTCACAACAATTCATTTAAAGTCGCGCTCCTTATGCCTCTTGAATCCCGCAAGACTCCGCGCAATTGATTCCCTTAGATGACATCCTTTACAACCTAAGAGTTGCTTCAACTGCATTGAAGACTATAAACCAACCTGCCTCCCACAGATTAGCCTATATGTGATTTCCACTCTGATCAAAGATCAAGGTGAGGTAGGAATTCGATTGCAATAGACTAGAAAACCTCAAAATCCGGTCTTATGACTTCCGAAGAGCAACCTGGATTATTATTCACCTCACGAGTAGATACTTATAGAATCACAAAGTCTGAGACGAAGAAACTTTGTGATTTCTATCTATCTTATTTGTTGGAGCTAAAGGATCAACAATCAAAACAAGATCAGGATACACGAGCTATCAACATAAAGGTTTAAAGGAGATGAAGATTCTAGTTTAAAACTAAGACACCCAAGAATAGTGTTAGGGATTGAAAGATCCCAGTTGCTTGAGGTTCTCCTTATATAGGCTTTCAAGATCAAGGTTGCTTTAGATTTAAGCTAAGTTAGTTTTGGAATCAAGCAATCAATAATCACCGCTAGATGAAAAACTTGACTTGAGATTAGCTTAACAGAATATTCACTCTGGTTAGGATAAACCATAACAAAACCATGTACAAAGACTTGTTCATGAAAGGTTAGCTGAAACTATCCAGTCGAGCGATAAGCTTAACCATTTTCATATAACACTTTAATACTTTAATCGTGAGTCACAAATGTGATCAAACACGTCTTGGTAGTGTTTTCAGAGATTTTTTTAAATGCCAATTATCTCATAGAAATAATCCTAATGCATCTGAAAATATTCGACAGGGTAAGTATGTATACCTGGTACGTGTACTGTATACCTATTTGTGAGTATTTTTGTCATGGTACTGGGTAGGTATACCCTTAAGACAAAACAAGTTTAAGAATCCACATATATTTTCCGGTTTGCATACTAGGTATGCATACTTTTCCGGTTTAAACAAACAAATCTTTTCCAGTTTGCATACTAGGTATGCGTACCTTCATGGTTCACGAGTCAACAAACTTTTTATGGTATGGACTCCTGATATGCGTAATAAAAGGTCGCTGCCGAACTGTAGATACACCGGTACGTGTACTGGGTACATGTAATGCAACTCCGGACTTATAGGAGTTGTCCTAGTATGTGAATTGGTATGAAGACTAACCTGTATCCAGATTAACAATAGTTTTATATCTCTCTAATAATCGATTTGAAACATTCCCGAATAACATCAATGAAACATATCACTGTTCCAGGATATTTTCAAATGATTCAACTTGAGTCATAATTTAGGCCATAAACAATAAATTGTTCTTAACTAAATTCATCAAATATGAATGAATGTTCTTAAGCTTAGCATATTTCGAGAACGATTAACAAGATAAACTTGACTCGAAATTTCTATTATGCATGTAATGTATAATTTAGTCATGCGACATTGTCCCATAGATAGAAAGGTGAAAACTTGAGTAATATGTGGTTCAGTCTTCACTTGACTTTTGTTGATGAAGTTCTCCAAAATCATCTGTTTATCTTTGCCTTCAAATGGTAGATCACAGTGATGTCTGGTATTCAACTACACACTTTTACCCTAGTATGATACTTGGCTAAATACAAACTAGAAATCAAGATATAGTTTTGATCAACTAAATTTGAAAACAAGCTTGAAATAACAACACTTGTGAGTTCGACCAAGCAATGCTCTAACAACAACCAAACAAAATAAATTTAGTTCGTACATTTATGATTTTCTTCTTCAACTGAATCATCATCTCATCTCAACTCATCACACATAAGAAGTTGGAGATCTCCTCTGTTCTGTTCTCGGTTTAACTCATCAAGCAGAGATTTTTTCATATTGATAAAAGGAAAAATAGAGAAGCATCAGCAGTAGCATAAGGGAATGCCAATCGGGAAAGACGAACTTGGGAGAACCCTCGGGTTAGGGTAGTTTCCAAAAATTCAAATTAACTAAAGATATTGAGTATGGTGGTCATTTTTCTGTCGAGATTCTTGATAAGAAAAACACCCATGACCTCAACAATGTGTTCCACCAATACCACCACGTGTGCCTGATACGAACATGCATCCATGTATCCAGTATGACAGTTCTGAAAACCCATAATATAGGGACACAGATGTATGCATGAAAATATTTGAGTATATTACGTATTTTCCAAACATATAATCAACAAAAAAAAGAAACATATATAAAAATATGGTCCTAGCAAAAAAACATAACTATTTTGCAGCCCCTAAAATTACATTTTCCCATATGTATCATGTTTCCACATGTGATTATATGGGTAAGATATATCCAAAAAAAGTTGTGCTTAAACCCTAAAATAACTGAAAGAGAAAAAAAAGAGACCAACTCATCTTCTCTATCTACCACGACAACTCTTGTTTTCTTTTGAATCCTATTAACGGGGCTTCAATGTTTGGGAACTTTGACAACATAAAACTTAGCTAGGAAAGAATTTTCTCTAACTCGACTAGAGTTATCATAAGATGTATTAGTAAAGATGTTGTTTGTCCTTCTATTGTATCCATCACAGATTTATTATATATTATGTTTGTCTCACCATACTCTAACCCCATATTTTTACAAAATAATCCTATATTAAGGAAAAATTTATATGGAGGAAAATATGAAAATATATAAATTAATCAAAAATTAATAAAAAAAATGAAAAATGAAAATAACTACCTATATAACCGTCTAACCTAGGTAAGGATATTGGTATCCTAGCTATTTTGGAGAATACCATAACCTTACTTTTTTGGGTTCCTAAAATCAAGGAAGATTTAGTAGTTCCTGTTCAAGATTAGGATTGCAGTGAGACAAACATATTTTTATTGTATTTTCTTGATAACCCAACCTAGGATAGGAATTTCCAAGGGGCCAAACACGACCTTTGGGTTTTGGGGATTCAATGGATTCCACTATCCAAAAAGTGGATGTGGGACCTAATTTATATAAAAAGTCAAGAATACGCTTATCCTTAAATAAATCAAAAATCTAACTATTCATTTAGAAAAAAAACTAAATCAATTATCTTCTCCTCCTTCTCCTTTTCTTAATCATATTGCATGATGAACATGATGATCATAGTCTCATCGTGATGAAGATGATGATCATAATCTCATCGTGATGAAGATGATGATCATAAAAAAAAGCTAAATATATTACGTGTCCCTTCTGATTCATAAATCATGATGAAGATGATGATTATAAAAAACTAAAATTTATTATTATTCTTCTTCCTCTATTTTTCTTCTCCATCGCATCGCGATGAAGATGACGATCATAAAAAGAAGAAACTAAGAAAACCCATCATTTATTTTTGCTTTTGATTGCTTAAGAAATTCGATCCGATTAAGTCAGAGTTAAAAAATAAATTTCTGAAACTATTTACGATTGGGAGTTCTTAATTTCCCAACCGTAAATCATACTTTACGTCTTAGAAAATAGAATTTTCTAACCGTAATTAGGTTTACAGTTGGAAAAATTAAAATTCACAGCCATAAAATGTTATTTACGGTTAGGATTTCCTAGATGTAAGCAATTCTGATAATAAAAAAGAAAAAGAAAAACAAGATAGGATTTCATTTAGGATTTTTTAACCTTAGCGCAGGTATACAGCTGGGAAAATTAAAATTCCTAGTCATAGGATGTCGTTTACGACTAGGATCTCCTAGTCGTAAGTGATTGTGATACTCACAAAAAAGCAGAAAAAATATATGTTGGACTTCGGCTAAGATCTCCGAGCCGTGACTAGTACTTTCGGTTAGGAGTTCTTAATTTCCCAGTTGAAAAGTGTTGTTCATAGTTGAGATATAATTTCTTCCTAGTCATGACTGCAAATAAAAACACCCCGATCTTTGATGTATTCCAATGGATTAGACTCTACAAAAATATAATAGGAGTTAAGCATGAGGTTTTTCTGAATACAGTCAAGATACATTTCATCATATTCAAAGGTTTTCACAAAAGAAACCCCTTTCTCCTAGTAAATCGACAAAAAAGAAAAGATTTCAGATATTAATCGAATAAAGAAACCTCCTTCTCCTAGTAAATTGACAAAAAAGAAAAGATATCAAATATTAATCGAATAAGTAATCTTTAATTAATACACTTAATCATTTATGTTAGCACTAATCAATATTAGCCATTACCAAAATTAGTTGGACAAGAGGTTTTCAGAATTACCATTTAATGACCTTTTTTTTTTTTTTTTGTGTCACTAAGTGAGCCCCAAAACACCCCTTTTTCAGAGTTCTTTCTTTTCCTTGCTTCGTCTTCATTCTCCCTTACTTCGTCTTCATCCTCCTGATAAATTGTAATCTATGTTGAGGTTTTCACCAGCGTTGATTGGTGAGGCTCAACATCACCAATCAAGTAAGCAAATAATTTAACAAAATTGGTTTAGCTTTTGTTGATTTTGTCTTGTTTCTGTTAATGGGTTCTCTTTGATTTTGATTATTGTTAATGGGATTTGCTTGTTTGTTTTAGATAAAGAGAGAAATTGGGACTCTAAAGATTTTGAGGCATCCTAATGTTGGTCTGTGTTATCTTCATTTGATCTTCTTTTTTTGTAGATTTTTATCAGAATTTTGTTGAAAAGGTATGAAAATTTTAGGAAAAGTAAAGATTTTTTCGGGTTTGGAATGGGGAATTTCTCAATTATGATTGATAGCTGCAATGACCAGACCATATAAACAGATGATCTATTGAAACCCTCTCGCATTGGCCCGAAGGAACGTTGACAATACAATGTGCGTACTAATCATCGTTTCACTGCGTGGTGTTAGTCTAAACAATGTTGATATTTGTAGGAGGATAGCCTCCCATCATGACCAAGAATGCTTTATTGAAGTATGGCATTGTAATTCGCATTTTGAAGTATGGTTTTGTAACCGATGCAGTAATTATGCATGATCAAGTATTCAGAGTCCTTGTGGATTTTGTTTCATCTCCTTTGAATCTGTAGATTCTGTTGATAATAACAATCTTATTACAAAGTCCTTTCCATATGCAGGTTTGTGGTGCTCCCCCCCCACTCAACCAAACAATTGAAAACTTGCATGAATGAGCAAATTTCGAGCAAGGACGTAATTGGTGAATAAAATCTGAATTTCATGGGAAGTTTTCATCCATATGTTCATCTAACATGTATCCGATAACTCTAACTTGTTATTGACAGTTTAACCAAGCTTCAAATTGACAGACATCGCGGAGCTCTGGCACAGAATTACAAGAATTATGATATTCTCTTGCTCATTGGCCTGGAAATTGGTGCAACTCCATTTATCAGCATTCTGAAGGATTTTTTGAACAATATCAAAAAGAGTGGTGCAGTGGATACCAATAACTGAGGTGACATAATTTTCTTATCTGGCCTTTGGGTGGCATACATTACAACGGTTTGAAATCAATGTAGGAAGGTTCAGCATCAAATGGAAAAGGAAAGGGTCTACTGAGTTACAAGAGAACAAGCCTCATTTGAGTGGTTCAAAGGTGTCATGAATGATGTTGCAGGGCATGATCAAAATGTGGGTTGCAAAGTAGCTATTTCAAGTGGCATTTTTATGCATTTTTACTCTATCGTTGTGTCTGTAATTTCAATTGCACAAAGACTTGTGTCAAAATGCAGTCTCTAACAATGTAAATATTTGATGGTCTTATGAACCACCTTGCTGTGTAACTCATCACCTCAACTTGAATGGGGTTTATTTGATAAATGACACCAAATATTTTAATTATAATGACGACCAACTGAAGAAACTTTGCCATGAGGAAAACTTCAAGGAACATCATAGGTTATACAAACACAAATGTATCCAAAAATAACATTGGCACCTTTTCTTCGTATCACCATGGGATGCACCTTTTAATTAGTCTTTGCCACACAAGTTGCCTTATTGTGGTAGGTTTTGTAATGTAGTTTCTTGGACCTTTTGATTTATTTATGAAGTGCAGGAATCTGATGATGGCTCTGTATTTATGATAATTAAAAGCAAAGGAAGCAAGCTATCTTTTGTTTTCAGTAAACAGATCATTTCTCTTCTAGACTACAAATATGGCAATGATCGGGACAATTAGAAATAAGGGGACTTGGTCACCTAGAGATCTTTTTAAGAAAGAATTCAAGAATAGTGATGGTTGGTTTTGATCATCATTTCTCTTCTGAGTACAAAAATGGTTTATGATTGGGACAATTAGCTAGAATATGACTTGGCCACTTGGGTTCTTTTAAGTAAGAATTTAAGAATTGGTTCTCATCATTTCTTTCTGCATTACAAATCTGATTGTGACAATTAGAGCATTATATGAGATGAGCAATAAAGAAGAAAAAATGAAGAAGGAAAACCAGAGACTAGAAACAAACTTTTTGCTTCAGAAATAGAGGTTAGAGCTGAGTGCCATTACCGAATGGGTTTAGCAGTGACATTGAGTCTTTGTGGGTTGGTTCTTTTGCTTCATTTCGCATCATTTTGTCCTTCCTGCATCACCTTCGTTTCAGGTACCGTTTCTTCTTCTTCTTCTTCTTCTTCTTCTTCTTCTTCTTCTTCTTCTTCTTCTTCTTCTTCTTCTTCTTCTTCTTCTTCTTCTTCTTCTTCTTCTTCTTCTTCTTCTTAAACATATGCACTTCTTCAAGGTGTCCACCAAATCAGTTCGCTGTCTTGCAGAGCAATTTTAGAATACTTCTTATTGTAAAATGCAGTTGAGTCAATCTCAAGAGCATTTACTTCCAGGTAAAGAACATTCTCAAATGCTTCAAGTAGTTTTTACTTTCTAGCACTAGGGTCAAATGATATGTAACACCCGTGTTTTTAGCATGATGCATGCGCGAAGATGCGCCATGGCCGGAGATGAAGCTTCATCCAAAGCCTTCGTTTCTTGGTAAGAGATAGATTGGCTTAAGGCCAATATCGCGCCAAAATGGCACATTATGTTTGGCATTTGGCTAAGGGACAAATCTCGCATCAAATGATGCATTAGGCCAGTTGTGTAGATGACCTAGAGCCTTGCAGCGCATTGTGAAGGCTATTGGCCTAGAGAAAATATTGCACAATCGTTGCGCATCAGGCCAAGGAGGACGGGCCGAGACAATATTGCACAATCATTATACAATAGCAAGAACGAGTGTTGCGAAATCATTTTGCATTAGACAAAACGAATGGTGCGCAATCATTGTGAATTACTGAACAGAACTCGGCAATCATTGCCGGTCATTCAGAAGTACATGGCACCGACCATGAATAGTGAAGCAGGCATGTCAATCCGCTTCCCTTTTCTAAGTTGTAAAAATAGTAAGTTAACATATATAGGGAGGGGTAGTTGTTTGAAGGTGCATATGCGGATTATGCACCAAGTAATCTTCATAGCTTAGCCAAAAGAGTATAAATGATGAGTAAGCCTCGTTTATAGATGTGTAGCCTTGCAAATAGGGCATTTGATGCTTAGGCATCACTATACCATGTCGCGGACTCGATAATGCACAACCTTTGTGCATTTTGAAGGAACGACCTATACGGACCAGGTCATTACCTTTATTGCTTGGACACGACCTTGCAAACGAGTTTGACTGAAGTTGCTGTCTCTTCTAGGATGAATTACGGTCTGTGCTTGATCCCTTTAGAGTAGGGAACGGTACGTAGGCATCCACAATGAGTTGCAGCATCGCCGGTTCAGCTCTTTGTCGCTCATATCGTTTAATTGCGAGATGATTGCGGCATACTAGCCTATTATATCATCTGGCTCGGTATTGCGATGCAAGAGATGTTTGTGTCCAGATTTGATGAGGCGAGTTACATTCCATTCCTTGGATGCCCATACTTCCTATCAAGGCGTTCGACTTAGGCATGTACCAATGACACATTGGGCATGGCCTCGAAAGTAAGCTACATCGATATGCAAGTTAACGGAGCTTGCATAAGCCTAAGGAGAGTATGACATGGGCCTGATTGATGCACCCTTGGCACGAGCGAGACGAGTGCATGATTTTAGAAATGTCCAAGCTAGAAGTGGGTATTAGGCCTGCAATGGCCTATGCTTAAGCCCAAGACATGCCTTATGCATGGACAAGACTCGGCGGTATGACAGTTACTCAGCTAGATAGGAAATTCAGTCATACGTTGAGGCAACGCTTTATACCCTTGTTCTGTTGTAAGTTGGAACGGTGTGGTGCATCATGTTCCATGAGCATGCTTTCAAGGGAAAATGAACGTGTGTTTGCCTAGTGTTAAGGCCCGGTTTGTAGCATCATCATGGCGCATCGGGAGAGTTATGGCATGTGCGCCCAGGCACGCAGGCATAATTTTCCGGTCTGTTACAGTTGGTATCAGAGAAAGTTCCGAGATAACTCTAGGGACTGTTCGGAGTGGACTCATCAACGAATATTTTTTCTTCGAAAAGGAAATAAAGTTTGAAAGTAGGCCAACTTTTGCGCGGAAAGGTTATGTGACTGCAAAGCCAGTTTTTTTGCGAATAGAGTTGAGCTTGTTTAAGCGTCCTGAGTTTGCCAGAAAATCCGTCTGGGACAGTGCTGTCTGGGACAATTGGCTGGTATCCTACTACCACTGGCATTGGGATTGATCACCCCTCACCAGTACGGGACGGTGTGCGTTGTAAAGTTGGGCTAGCAACCCATTACGATGGGTAAATGGAAATCCGTCAGGGACGGTGGCTTGCATCCCACTGCACTGGCGTTAGAGTTGGACCCTCGCAGTGTTGCATTAAGATGTTTCTTTTTATTTTGATAATATCTTTTAACTTGTGAACTTTAAGGATTCCTGAGTGGTGGTATGTGACGCCCCTTAGGATACCTTGTTGAGATATCGTTTGGCAACTGGCCAACTCCATGTTCTCGGTAACATTATGGGCACTTTTGCATCCCTGGTCAAGAGGTATGGGACTGTTTCCCAGAAGGTATAAACTGATGTCAAGACAACCTGAAGAAACTCATGATTTTTGAGCATCTGGTATGGGGATTTTTCTCAGGAATCCAAACCGAAGAGTTCATTGTGACTCCACAATATCTTGTTCGCTACCCTACGATTAAGATTTGTGAAGTGATTGATATTACTGAGCTGTTTTTTGGGAATATAAGTACGGTGTATCAATTGGTTTAGTTCACCTTGATTTATCAAAATACAGAACAAAACCCTTAGGTATTTCTGTGGGAGACAGATTTATCTATTCAGTATACTTTTCTGTGTAAGAAAGATTTGTTTATCAAGGCTTTGACTTTGGGTCGTAGCACAACTCTAAGTTGTGGGTGACATCAGCTAAGGGAATCAAGTGCGCAGAGTCCTGCTGGGATTCAGAGGCGTAAGGAACGTGACTGTACCATGATCGCTGTGATACTTGGTTAGGGATCAACTACATTCCAGTACGAAGTTAACTTGGACTAGGCTAGTGTATTTATCGGCTTAATACATTGCGATGTTCAAATCTGGACTAGGTCCCAGTGTTTTTCTGCATTTACCGTTATATCGTTAACAAAACTTCTGGTGTCTGTGTTATTTCTTTTCTGCATTATATTTGTTTATATAATTGAAATATCACAGGTTGTGCGTAAGTTCAATCAATTGTGAATCCAACCTATGGTTGTTGATTAAATTGATTGACACTTGAACATTGGTCTTTGGTACCGTTCAAGTTGTTTCATAAAATAATCAGGCTTGCGGATTTCTATCTGTTTGATTTGCTGATAACATTGTGAAACAGAGATATAACTAGTATATATATTTATTAATTGAGCTCGCTTTATTACTTGGTACGCTCTTGGAATTATATAAGAGTTAGTCCATACGAATTGCTAAACGAAATATTGGGTGAGTTTGTTAGACCCCCGCTTTTTCAATTGGCATAAGAGCAGGAAAACACGTTTAAGACCTCATAAGTCTGTGTTTGTAGCAATCTGACTATATGGATGAGTCTATCTATAAAAATATACTAGTTCACAAATTACTAGATGATTTTCAAAGCTTGGTTTCACCTGAGAGAACTGTCACATCTAAGTCAATATCTAAACATTCTCTTGATGTATAAATTGTTGATAAATGGGAAACACGCATAAAAGAACAGTTGGATGAACTTTCTGATGAAGGTGATTCAGATATTGATAGATATGTTGATGAGGAAGTCTCAGAGTATGTGAAAGTTTTGAATTCGTCGGAAAATAAGAAGATGACGACTTGTCATGTCACACCTCTTCTGACTCCTCTCTGTCGAGAAAACAAAAAATGAAAAGGATTTACGGAGGTCTTTATGTTTGGAATCGCTTTTGCGTATCGATCCTCAAAGACTCTTAGGAAAATCCGAGTAGAAAGTCACTTGAATGTGATAATATTTATCAAAAATACTTCTTGTTGGAAGAGAAACTTGCATAAACTGAAGCAAGGATTAACTCTCAGCAAGCAAGTTTTGATGACAGAGAAAGCACTTATCTTCTCGAGAAAAACACCTTGAGGCTGATTTATCTGATGCTCTTGATAAAATCAAGATGTTGCAAGATGACTTGAAAAAGTTCAACAATAGTTCAAGAAAATTATGCTAGTAGCAAGTGAAAATCATCATGATACACGAGGATTGGGCTATAAGGGACTGTTGATGGTGGTTTTTAGCTTAGGGTTGAAATCGTAAAACCTTGCATCTGATGTGACGTCACTCTGTAAGGAAACAGTGTCGTGAGTGCTAACCTCCCCACCGACATATTTATTGAGTCGTTCAATATACTTACATGAAATTTATCCAGACTAGCGAATGTAGCAACCATCCCAGATGTTCTGTAAATTTCGGTGCCTCGTCTATATTCACTTAATATAAGTTCATTTGAATGCCTTCCATGCTATGTTCTCCGGATGAACCCTTAATGTTGATATGGCATGACGATTTGTGTTCACTCGTAGCAGAGTAGCACGAATTTCCAAATATCAAGGATAAGATCTTTGCATAAGGTATTCAATCAGAAAAGCATGCTTCTCTCTGGAAATGAACTTAAAAGAACTATGTGTCAACACATAGAGTTCAATCAATCACCCTGACAAACTTTCAGAAGTTATGGTTTTGCTCCTCGCGCAGTATATCATACCTTGCTTGTCAAAATTAAGCCTAGGCAAGCTAGGTAATTAATCCGCCATGAATAGCAGGTGCAAAACCTTGCCCAGAATCAGAAAACAGGGACCCGCCGCAGCAAAGGGAGGCGTGGCCATGCCTTGGCCCAACTGGCGCCACTGTCCATTGGCCACGCCCCTTCCTAAACCGGATCTATTTTCCTCGACTAATCGTCTCGCTTTAAACTCGCAACGCGCACATAAGTTGTGGATGGGCCCACACTTGCTGGTCCTACTTCCCATCGACCAATTAGATCGCTCTAAAGCCGCCACACTCACACCATAAGTGTATCCATGCCCATGCTTGGTCGACCCTCTTTTAATCGACTAATCGGGTCGCGCAAAAGCTGCCACACTCTCGCCAGAAGTGTAGCCGCGCCTTATGTTTATCCGACCTCTTTTCTTAGCCAATCAAGTCGCTCTAAACTTGCCACCATACATAAAAGGCCAAATGCACCTTATTGCGTCACCATACTAACTGGCAAGCCTAACGCGCCTTGCCACAACAACATATTAATCGGCATTCCACTCTTCCACAGAAACATGCCAACATGCCGTTCTGGCGCAAAAACATGCCACGAGCCACTTTAGCCTTGGCCACGCCGCCAAGCCCTAATTTCGTCCACGGCGCCAAAACCTAGCCTTTGCCACGCCGCCAAAACCTAGCCTTTGTCACGCCGCCAATCCCTAATGTTTACCATGGCGCTAAAACCTAGCCTTGGCCACGCCGCCATGCCCTAATTCTTACCACGACGCCAAAACCTAGCCTTGGCCACGCCGCCAAGCCCTAATTCTTACTACGACGCCAAAACCTAGCCTTGGCCATGCCGCCAAGCCCTAATTATTACCACGACGCCAAAACCTAGCCTTGGCCACGCCGCCAAGCCCTAATTCTTACCACGGCGCCAATCCCTAATTATTACCACGCTGCTAAAACCTATCCTTGTTCATGCCGTCAAGCCCTAATTCTTACCACAACGCCAAAACCTAGCCTTGGCCACGTCGCCAAGCCCTAATTTTAGCGACGGAGCCAAACCTTAGCTTTAGTCATGCTACAACGCCACATGCGTGGCCGTGCCACAACGCCACTGGCATGCCGCCATGCCACGAATACTAGCATGACGCGATGCCATGGATCCACCAGGCGCTACTATGCCAATGACGCCACTTCTCTATACACCAAGATGCAGCCATAATCAATGGCCACTCTTCCTCATGAGATGCAATCTCATCCATCCAAGTTCGCCACTAAACTGATGGACTTGCGGCAAGTCCCAGGAAACCTGCTACGCCACGTCTACGCCAGGCGTCACTTTGTTACACAACAAAGATATGGCCATAATCAACGATTACCCTTCCTCATGAGATGTAATCTCAGCCATTCAAGTTCGCCACCAAACTGTCGGACTTGTGGCAAGTTTCAAGCGGGAGACCAAGGCGAGCCTAATAGCATCACATTCTATTTTTTTATGGCAAAGTCTCTTGACTTGACTTGCCACACATAGCAACCTGCTACACGTTTTCCACGAAAACACTCGAGACATCAAACATGTCACAAACTGGGGGATACTCATCAGGGTATTGGTATGGCGGTTTACAGCGTGCGGCGTGCAATGCGCCCGTCACAAGAAAGTGTCATGAAGTAGGACAATTATTGGTGGTGAAAAATAACGGTGTAAACAATTCATTTACTTCATCATGGAAGTGTAATGACTGACGGTTACACGAATTCACTTCACTCATCATGGAAGCATAACGTCTGACGGTTACACGTTACTCTATTCTTCCACCACTCAATCGTTCTCACTTCCTACGAGACCAGGGTACGTTTCAATATGACTTGTATAAATAGGCTTCACCTATTTTCACCAAACAACAAGTTTTGGTCGGCAACAACACATTATCCATAAATCACCTGGTAGCTTTCCATTCTGCTAACTAGTTCTACTTCCGATACAAGTCATAACCACACCTTCAGAATCAACTATTCTTGTCTCAACACTCTCTTCGCTTCCCTCCCTAAGACCAACCCTTCTCCTTCACTTTGCGACCGAAGCAAGCCTGGAACAACCATTTATCGGTTTAGACCAGGATTGTACAGATTGATCTCTCGAATCAAAAGTACTCCCGTGCAGTACATTGTTTAGGGTTTAGATTTGTTTCTCACCCACATACCCGAAATTACCAAAATCAGCAGAAACAGTTTTCACCCATAAAAAATTGGCGACCACAGTGGGAGATTAATCTCTCGGTTGCAATACCAATTTCCAAATTCCAATTTTATTTTTTCAATCCCAATTTCAAGATGGTAGAGCTCAGGTCCGGGTCAATAACAAACCCTGAAAATACTAGCTCTGAAATTATTCTCGGTACTATCGTTCCTTCCAATAGCGTTAATACGCCACCTGTCAACGCCGGCAGCGTGGAGAATGTTCCTTTAGGCATTACACCTTCGGTTACCAGAGCCAGTGCCGCTGCCGCGGAATATGTTACTTCAGGTGTTACACCTCCAGTCACCAGAGACAGGGCCGCTACTGCCCCCCTCCCCCCAACGTTTCTTCAAACGTGATATCTCCAACCGTCACCAGGGCCGCTGCTACTCCATTGGTACGAGAGACTGGGGGAACCAAAGTAAGCCGACCCTATATTATCATTGTTGATTTGATGCAAAGACAGGAAGTTCTTGCTAGGGCTCAGACGGATATGACTTCGATTCAGAAAGAGGTGCTTCTTTACTTCAAGACACTAACGGAGCGGCTACCACAGGAACCGCGCCAACCAGAGCCAACGTGGAACACCTTCAATACTCCTGGCACTGATGCCTCAGCAAGGCACACCTTTGTATATGAAGAGACTCGTTCAAGGGCTCCAATAGAGAAGAATCAGCCATCCAATTTTGTCACACGAGAAGATTTGGAACGACTTCTTCAAAACCGAGACAAAAGTGATTCTGCAGGCATGCATCAGCATCAACCCCCGTATCCTCCTGAAGTACAAAGAATTCCTCTTCCGAGAGGGTACTATTCTCCTAAATTCTCCTTGTATGACGGCACCGGTAATGCGCGTGAACATGTCTATCGATTTTTGGAATCCTTGGGTGAGCACGAATACAATCATGTTCTCCGTTTGAGGGAGTTTTCGAAGTCACTTACCGGAAGAGCATACACCTGGTACAAAAAAATTGCACGAAACAGCATACCCAACTGGGGTGACATGGTTACGGCTTTCTACAAGAAGTACTTATTTGTGTCTGAGTAAATTACCTTCTCAGATTTAGGGAGGATGTTTCAACGAAACAATGAACATCCAAATGATTATGTCAAAAGATTCAGGATTCAAGCGCTGGACTGTACGATCCAAATGTGACCGAACAACAATTGGTATATTCTTGCATCAATGGTATGGTTCTCATCTACCGTGCCTTACTGGAGAATCTGCGATTCCAGACGTTCTCCGAACTTCATAAGGCTGCTAAACGGTCGTCCACAACAGCACCAGCATTGCTGGAGAAAACTAAGCCAACCCTCGAGGAAATAGACATCTCATCAACAAACAATATCACACTGGACCCTATGTGAGTGTGGTAAGCGAAGGAGGAACAAGGAAGGCTCCAGCGACAGAACAACAATCCAAGCGTGCAACGCCAGCACGTCAGGCGGCCCCACCGAGGAAGAATGCAGCTAAGGCTCCTGCGCAATATCAAGGAGCCGGAGAAAAAGCCTTATATTTCCTGTTCCCAATCGAGGAAGTAATTTAAATCTTGAAGGCATGGATCCAAGATGACGCTATCAGATTGCCCCCTACTAGGCGTCCACCAACTGAAGAGGAAATGGAAAATCCTAAGGACTGTCGCTACCATAGGTTTGTCCATAATCCGACCAGTGACTGCAATAAGTTAAGGCGTATTTTCAAAGAAAATGTGGAGGCATGAGAACTTCAACTCGGCAATGAGGGAGTTCATAGAGATCCTCTTCCAGTCAAGAGTTGCATGCTCTCTGGGGACTCTATTCACAAAACCGTGCAATCCATCATGGAGCATGTATGCGAGATTCTCTATTTATCCAAGGCGCAGCGTTAAGATATATTTACATCCCTCAATCGAGTTGTGTCGGGCAAGCAACTTTTTCCTAGTGAAGAAACCACGCCAGAACCCCAAACTCTCTCGAGAAGCGGTGCTGGAAAATACGACTGGGACTGCTAACTACGGTTCATCTGAAGGGCGCCGAGCTCGAAAACACATTGATTGACGCAACCTATGACTTCAACATCGTTACCATCAAAACTCTGAGAGTTGCGGTAATTTCGAAGCAGGAGGCTACATGTTCCCCAATCATGGTCGAAAATTTGGAAGGAAAAGCAATAGACGCATATGGCTACATCAACCTTGAAATTAAGGTATGATACCCTCTAACACGTGGAAAATTCCACATCGTTAAAGAACTCTCAAATTACGACATGATTCTGGGGGCCCATGGGTACACGACAACAAAGCGAAATTAGGAGTATCCCCTCTGCCGGTGTCGATACCCAAAAGAATTTCCAACAAACCGTCCAACTTTGAAGATTACATGTTGTCGTATCAACAACTTACCAATGTAACTCAATTATCTGGAGAAATACCATTGGCGTTCATCGGCAGATTCCAAATGCAAGTAAGTCTTGTTAAACAACCCTTTCTACACCCAGTCACTTCCCCTCTCGGCCAAGCATGGGGACTCAGTATAGTCACCAACCCGGGCGTCATTAAGAGATTTGAATGGAACGCTGGGCCTTTCAAGTGCTTTGTCAAAATTTTGGAAGCTGTCACGGTAAAAAATGACGAGCTAAAAAATCAAGTGGTTGCACACCGCCCAAACCCGTTTCAAATTGGAGATATGGTAGTCAAGACGACCTCATTTCAAGTTGGAGATGTAACAGTGAGGATAGTCGTTCAACCTAATTCGCCTAAATAAAAGGAAGACGAGCCGTATCTGGTGGAAGATGTTATCTTGGGTGGTTACTGCAAACTCGTCAATGCCGATAAGTTGGAAGGTGTGATGATTCATTCTCGATGGCTCAAGCCCTTCAATACCTAAAATGTTGTGCTACTTTCCCCTCCAGCGTTCTCCTTTCAATATTTTCTTCAGCAATTTCCCCTTTCATGCGATGTTTGTAACTTCTCTTAAGTGATTGCACTGCTTGCATTCAAGAGTAGAGTTTTCAATTTCAATTAAAGAACATCTTCCCTTAAAAAGTTTTCTTGGACCATCTTAAAGGAAAAAAACCAAGTAAACCCAAACTCTCACAGAGTCATTACCCATTGATTAAAAACCATAGAAATCAAAGCCCCACAAAATGTCTTATTCATAAAATACTGAAGAAAAGAATAATGCAAGAAAGAAGATCATCAAGCAGCGGCGCAGACACTTTCCATAAAGAATCTCTAGCCACGACTTTCACCTGACGGGTTTCTCTATTTCTCTCATGATGTGTTATCCAGCTTATGGCAGCTCGCACTTCTACGCACTCAGGCGGCATGCCACGGAAGACCTAGATAATTTTAAGGGAAAATCCAATAAAAATAAATGGGTCTTCGCAAAAGGGGTTTTGCTAGGTCTCTTCCAGAATCAAAGATATGAAAGCAAAGATATGAAAGCAACATAAACGAAGGAATGATACTCGGTGAGACATAGCTTCGGTCGCACGAAACAAAATAAAAAAGAGAAAATTGAAGTACAAAAATAAAAAATCTACGAGCTACGAAAAGATTGTTTTTCTCTACGGAAGGAAATCGCAAAACGGGAAAACCAGTTGTCAATAACGAACACCTTGGTTAATGACGCCTCCATCAAGCACTTGCCCCAGCACCTTTTACGAAAAAAAACATTCCACCCAGAAGCTATCTCAGCAGAAGCTTCAACATCCCATCCAGAAGCCGTTTCAGCTTCAACATCCCATCCAGAAGCCGTTTCATCTTAAATATTCCATTCAGGAGCCGTTTCAGCAGCAGCTTCAACATCCCATCTGGAATCCTCTCCAACAACAGTTTCAACATACATCCCCACAACTTCTCCAACGACTCCAACATATGCATCCACCGCCTCACCATCTGCCTCGACAACATCCTCAGTAGTCGCTTCGATTTCCTCAACAGTTGTTTCGACATCCACTTCAGAAGCTGCTTCAGTCTCGCAAACCACAACCTCTTGGGAATGCTCCGGTTCGTCCACCTCAGAATCGAGGATTACAATACCATTATGGAAAGGGTAATTAAACTGGCTCTCGTCTAGAAGTTTCTTGGACTCAGTCCTTCGCCGTTTCAATCGAAAGGCGAATTGTTCATCCCTGACACTGGGTTGTGGAGAATCTTCATCACGTTGATATTTCCCGACTAGTTGGGATACTTCATCACGTATCCACTTCTCCTCCATGTCAATCAAAGACATGAAAGCATGGGCATACACCCTCACGATGCGTAGATGGGTGAGGGATATGCCTTGTATAATCCGTCCGGCTGCATGGAACAAAGGGTTGATTTGGTTTAATATCTCCTCATGTGAAGAAAACCTGGGTTCGCCGACTTCAAACAATTTCTCCGAAGAGTCAAAGGTATGATCATCACCGGAAGATCCCATTGTGCACTACCAAATTTTTTTTTTTACATTATGCCTGCATCGAAAATCTACATGATGAAGAACACAAAATGGAGAACTACAAAAAAAGACACGAGACGATACCTGTGAAGAAGATGGGTGTAATTCTATGATGATCTATACGAAGAAAAGAATAGTTGGCTCACCTGGACTGCTGATGGAAAGAGGCTTTCCGCTACAGAGATAAAACCAATGATACGAAAATAAAAGGGTGGATAACGCCTTTTATATACATTTTATTTTGAAGTTTGAGTAGAAAAATGTTTTTTCTTTCGGGTCATGCATGGCATTCCGTGACCTATACAAAGGATCGCCTTCTTCACTGCTCAAAGAAGCGCAATCTCCGCCCGCTCCGCAGCCTAGCAAGTAACATCGTGACTCCAGCACTCCGTGATTAAAGTTGCACGATCTCTGCCCATTCTGCGAAAAACGCCGGATCCATCTTCAATGTTTGGTAGCAAAAGTTCAAAGTGTTGTTTAAAGCAGCGCCATTTTCACTAGCCAAAGCGGTGCCATCTTGGCCGTTCAATGCAGCACCATCCACCATGCCACAGACGTAGCCAAGCCAGAAGCACCACGCCCGTGCCAGAAGTCCACGTCCAATCCAGCACCGCCATCCACCGTTCCAAGCTAGTAGTACCACTCCAAGCTAGCCGCGCCATCCACCTTCTGTAGCCAGCCAAAGCTAAGCCATCTTAGCCGTTCGAAGCAGCGCCCTCTCCACCAGCCAAGGAGGCGCCATCCTGGCCGTTCAAAGCCACTCCATATCCATACGTTTCGTGACCTAGTCAGCTAGCGCCATTCACCGATTCACAGACCAAATTGCAGCGCTATCTCTTCCAATCAATATCTGAAGCTGCAGCGCTGATAACAATACCCCATGGCCAAGATGAATTTATGCAAAACCACAAATACAGGGATCACGGATTCTCATGCCTTCCGCTAAAAGGTTAGTTGAATTTCCTCGACAATCTCTTCACGTCTTGTCCTTTCGATTCTACTCTTGTCTGTCACCATCTCATGCTTACCCCGTAACAACGTCGTTGTTACGTGCTAAGCAGGGGACTTAATGTTGATGGTGGTTTTTAGCTTAGAGTTGAAATCGTAAAACCTTGCATATGATGTGACGTCACTCTGTAAGGAAATAGTGTCGTGAGTGCTAACCTCTCCACCGACATATTTATTGAGCCTTTCAATATACTTACATGAAATTTATCCAGACTGGCGAATGTAGCAACCATCCCAGATGTTCTGTAAATTTCGGCGCCTCGCCTATATTCATTGAATATAAGTTCCTTTGAATTCCTTCTATTATATGTTCTCTGGCTGAAGCCTTAATGTTGATATGGCATGGCGATTTGTGTTCACTCGCAGCAAAGTAGCACGAATTTCCAAATATCAAGGATAAGATCTTTGCATAAGGTATTCAATCAGAAAGGCATGCTGCTCTCTGGCAATGAACTTAAAAGAACTCTGTGTCAACATATAGAGTTCAATCAATCGCCCTGACTAACTTGAAGAAGTTAGGGTTTTGCGCCTTGCGCAGTATATCAGACCTTTCTTGTCGAAATTAAGCCTAGGCAAGCTAGGTAATTAATCCGCAATGGATTAGTAGGTGAAAAACCTTGCCCAGAATCAGAAAACATGGAGCCGTCGCAGCAAAGGAAGGCGTTGCCATGCCTTGGTCCAACTGGCGCCACTGGCCATCTGCCACGCCCCTTACTAAACCGTCCCTATCTCCCTCGACCAATCGTGTCGCTTTAAACTCGCCAAGCACACATAAGTTATGGTTGGGCCCACACTTGCTGGCCCCACTTCTCATCGACCAATCAGGTCGCTCTAAAGCCGCCACACTCACACCAGAAGTGTAGCTACGCCCATGCTTGGCCGGCCCTCTTTAAATCGACCAATCAGGTCGCTCAAAAGCCGCCACACTCTCTCCAGAAGTGTAGCCGCGCCTTATGTTTGGCCGACCCCTTTTCTTGGCCAATCAAGTCGCTCTAAACTTGCCACCATACATAAAATGCCAAACACACCTTATTGCGTCACCATACTAACTGGAAAGCCAAATGCTCCTTGCCACAACAACATATTAATCGGCATGCCACTCTGCCGCAGCAACATGCCAACATTCCGTTCTTCCGCAACAACATGCCACGAGCTAATTTAGCCTTGGCCACACCACCAAGCCCTAATTTCGTCCACGAAGCCAAAACCTAGACTTGGCCACATCGCCAAGCCCTAATTTTTACCACGGTGCCAAAACATAGCATTGGCTACGCCGCCAAGCACTAATTTTTACCAGGGCGCCAAAACCTAGCCTTGCAACGCCGCCAAGCCCTAATTCTTACAACAGCGCCGAAACCTAGCCTTGGCCACGTCGCCAAGCCCTAATTCTTACCACGGCGCCAAAACCTATCCTTGGACACGCC
>NW_020648415.1:3523892-3527210 GCF_003573695.1 Papaver somniferum
AAAGCCTAGCCTTGGACACGCCGCCAAGCCCTAATTCTTACCACGGCGCCAAAACCTAGCCTTGGCCACGCCGCCAAGCCCTAAATCTTACCACGACGCCAAAACCTAGCCTTGGCCACGCCGCCAAGCCCTAATTCTTACCACGGCGCCAAAACCTAGCCTTGGTCACGCCGCCAAACCCTAATTCTTACCACGGCGCCAAAACCTAGCCTTGGCCACGCCGCCAAGCCCTGATTTTGGCCACGGAGCCAAACCTTCGCTTTGTCCATGCTACAACGCCACAGGTGTGGCCATTCCACAACTCCACTGGCATGCCGCCATGCCACGGCTACTAGCATGTCGCTATGCCATGGCTCCACTAGGCGCTACTATGCCAATGGCGCCATTTCCCTATAAAACAAGATGCGGCCATAATCAATGCCCGCTCTTCCTCATGATATGCAATCTCAGCCATCTAAGTTCGCCACCGAAATGACGAACTTGCGGCAAGTCCTAGGCAACCCGCTATGCCACGGCTACTCCAAGCGCCACTATGCTAATGGTGCCACTTTCTTACATAGCAAAGATGTGGCCATAATCAACGGCTACCCTTCCTCATGAGATGTAATCTCAGTCATTCAAGTTTTCCACCAAACTGACGGACTTGTGGCAAGTTTTAGGTGGCTGACCAAGGAAATCCTAATAGAATCACATGCTATTTTCCTATGGCAAAGTCTCTTGACTTTGACTTGACACACATAGCAACCTGCTACACGTTTTCCACGAAAACACTCGAGACATCAAACATGTCACAAATTGGGGGATACTCATCAGGGTATTGGTCTGGCGTTTTACAGCGTGCGGCGTGCAATACGCCAATTACAAGAAAGTGTCATGAAGTAGGACAATTAGTGGTGGTGAAAAGTAACGGTGTAAACAATTCATTTCCTTCATCATGGAAGCGTAATGACTGACAGTTACACGAATTCACTTCACTCATCATGGAAGCATAACGTCTGACGGTTACACGTTACTCTATTCTTCCACCACTCAATTGTTCTCACTTCCTACGAGACCAGGGTACGTTTCAATATGACTTGTATAAATAGGCTTCACCTATTTTCACCAAATAACAAGTTTTGGTCGGCAACAACAAAGTATCTAGAAATCACCTGGTAGCTTTCCATTCTGCTAACTAGTTCTACTTACGATACAAGTCATAAAACAAACCACACCTTCAGAATTAACTATTCTGGTCTCAAGACGATCTTCACTTCCCTCCCTAAGACCAACCCTTCCCCTTCACTTTGCGACCGAAGCAAGCCTGGAATGGCCATTTCTTGGTTTAGGCCAGGATTGTACAGATTGATCTCTCGAATCAAAAGTACTCTCGTGCAGTACATTGTTTAGGGTTTAGATTCGTTTCTCATCCACACACCCGAAATTACCAAAATCAGCAGAAACATTTTTCACCCATTAACAGGGACTAGATGCTCCAACTATTAGGAAAGAGGTAAAATTTCTCAAGGCTAGTGATTCTTCTCAACAAAAGGTTTCTACTGATGGCAAAATTGAAATACCTTCACCAACAGCTAAGGTACGAAAGATCAAAATATATCAACCTCCAAAGTCAGCACACACGGATCGAGGTAAGAACATTTCTTATGTTTGCCACTATTTTGGAAATAAAGGTCACCTGGAAAGGAAATATCGTTTCCGTATATGGAATGAAAAACTTTATGATGTTCTTGTTTGGGCATCACAAGAAGTTGTGAAACCAAGATCATTTTGATAGACACATTTTTGTGTCTAATTTGTCTCGATTCTATATTGATAGTGCTCATTTTTGTACTTATTATGGTATTTTATGTGTGTGTAGATATTTTTGGCCAATAAACATTTTTGGAAACATCTGCTCGAAAAGTTGCGCGGGGTACCCCCGGAGAACACTTGCTATTCAGACCCCTCAAACGGATAAGGGGCGACCAATTACTAAGGGGCATCCATTTCAGGGAAGTTGCTAAAGGGAGACCAGCACAGGATAGGGGGAGGTCACTTTCTTCTCAAAATTCGAATATTTTTTGGCGGGAAAAATAACCAGTGAGCAACCAAATTTTCGTTTGGATTTCGAAGATGTTTGAGTGAGATTCAATCGCTGCAATTTTCTGGGCTAGACGTGATTCAACTAAACAAGCCTGGTATGTGCGCTGGAATCAATCGAATTGGGCTGGATAATCCAAAATAAGGAAACAGAGTTTGAGTTTTGCACGGGTCTCTGTTTGGGTTGATTTTTGGTAATTCAGGGAGACTAAACGCGTGAAATTGTTTCCTAAGATAGTATTCTATCTAAGGAAGAGTTTAAGACAATCGGGAAAGCTCAGAATTGGCTAGGGAAGTCGGCAGAAGAGATTATTATCGTGACTTGCACGTAAAGAAAAAACGATAATTAATCTCTATTTTTAGGTTTCTGAGTAGTATAAAAGGTGTGTTTAAGTCCCAGGAAAGGGAACGAAGTTATTGGAGCAGTTGCAGAGGATTTAGAAACACTACAGAGCCATATTGATCAAGTTGCAGGAAACCGTATTCTGCTGTTGCTGCTGCTGAAGAACATCCGCTGCAAATAAGAACATCGTCTCCAATTTGTGACGCTGCTACAGTGACTTCTTTGTAACAGTCAGTCCTTTGTCTTGCAACGCAAATACATCGTTGCAAACATCCAGTGTTATAGTTTTTCATCTTTAATCAACTTTTGAGCAACAAACATGTATTTTGAGCAAGTGATTAATATGAGGAGCTAAACCCCATTGATGAGGCGATAGAGGAAGCTATTTTTCCAACAAGAAGTGGTATATTCTATTTTTTATTTATTTATTTGCAATTATTTTATGATTATTTGCCTTGGTTAAAAATTGTTTGAATGATCCTTGTTAAGCAATTGTGATTTCTTTTGATAGAACATACTTGGACCTAGGTTTTTGATGTTCTACGCTTTGGATTTACACTTGTTATTTTGAGAATCTACTAGTTGCAATAAGTTAGAATCAACTTGAGCGAGAAAATTGCATAAATATAAATATTGGGATTAAATCACTTTGAACTTTGAAAATAATGGAATCTTAGCCTCAGTGTTCTTTTAATATTGATATCATCTTTGATTGAGTTTGTGACAATTTTTAGTTTGTTTTCTATTTTAGTTTTAGAATTTAAGTCTATATTTTATCCTTCGCAAGTCTGAGAATCGAACCACTTTTACCACTATCTCAAAACCACATCAATTTTTGGCGCCGCCGACGCGGATTTGCTTTTGGGGTTTTTAGACTTAGTTTTTTTTTTTTTTTT
>NW_020648415.1:3527433-3684554 GCF_003573695.1 Papaver somniferum
GGTTTTTATTATTTTTGTTCTTTTTTACGTTTTTGGGTATTTGTCTTTTGTCTACAGGTTTTGGATCATAAAGCGAATTGATCCAAGGAGTTTGGTGATTTCGTAAAGACTTGGAGCAAAAGATTAAAGCAAAAAGAACGGAAAAAAAAAGGCAATTTCTTTTTAGATATTTTTTTTTTGTTTTTTTTAGGGTTTGTTTATTTTTTTTTATTAAAAAAAAGAGAGAGAGAACTGTGTTAGGGTTTGCTATTTTTGTAATTTTTTCTTTTCTTTTTGGACACTTGGACATTGGACTTTGGACATTATTATTTTTAAACCCTAAGGAAGGGTTGGTTTAAATACAAACTGTGTGCAGGGAAGGACGGTGATTACGATATCACCTCGGCCCCTCGGGTTCGTACATAACATAGGAGTTGTGACCAGAGTCGACTTCACCGGTTCTTCGCCCGTCTGGTACGGGAGGTAAGTTTTTCGAAACACCCGTGAATCCCCTGTCAGCGGGTTTACTGTATTCCTTAAGGTGAATATATGCTAAGGACTTGAATACGGTTGCTTTTAATTCCTAGTAAAGGGCAAGGACTGGCCATACAAGATAAGGGTTCGGATTTCATCATTGTTCTCTTCTTGCCCGCCTTAGGAACACGAAACCAAACGCGAACCTAAGCCTAAAATTTTGACTAGTTAGAGACCTATAGGGTAACGAGCTTAATAGGAAAGTCGTTCGAAGTATATTGGTTACTCTTTTGAGCATATTTCGAAGTTCTTGACGGTTTCTGTGAGTTGAATGCGTGACTGCGCCGCCTTTTAACCGGTGAGGCCTTGGGTATCAAAGCTCCACTGAGCTTCCCTCGCCTTGATTCAACTTACTTTGACTCGGATTGATTCCATAGGGGTTTGCTCACATTGTAACGAGTTCCTTTTCGAAAGAATAGAAGCTGGTCTAGTGACAATCTAAGTGGAACCATCATGCTTTTTGTTTGCTAGAAATTTAGGTTTGATTTGGTTGAGTCAGCCTTGTTTTGTGTTTGCATAGAATTCCCTTCCTTATTCTGTTGCATGCCTGAACGTAAAACAGACGCCCTAGGTAGATTTGTTAAAGAGAAACCTAGTAGTTCTAAGCATCTTGATTACCTCAATTTAAAGAGTCTGATTCATGAGGATTCCGTTTTTGAACGTCCGTTTGAAGAGAAAATCCTTGATAGTCCAATAGCGCCAGAAATGGTAACTTTGAAAGCCTTGTTGAATCCTATTAGGACTACTCGTCCCTCGTGTATCAAGTTACCTGAAACTGAAGCAAATTATGAACTTAAGCCTGGAACCTTACAGTTGCTCCCAATGTTTTTAGGAAAAAAAAATGAAAACCCCTATTTCCATGTTAGGGACTTTGAGGAAATTTGTAGTACCCTGAAAATTAGAAACCTTGATGATGATGCTTTAAAACTCAGGTTATTCCCCTTTTTCTTAAAAGATAAAGCCAAGTCGTGGTTGTATAGTTTGGCTTCCGAATCAATTGAAACCTATGAACAACTTGCATCCGTCTTTTTGAACAAGTTTTTCCCTAAGCACAAAACCTCGTCTATTAGGACGCAAATCTGCATGTTTACACAACAGGAGGGAGAATCTTTGTACAGGTATTTGGAAAGGTTCAATGATTTATTATCCCAATGTCCTCATCATGGTCTAGAAAAGGTTAGGTTAGTTCAGATCCTTTATGAGGGTTTATATTATCCCACCACAACTACAGTAGAGTCCATGTGTACAGGTGGGTTTGAAAACCAAACAGTTGATAATGCGATGACATACTTGCATGAAATCGCCGAAAAGACCCAACAATGGGAAAGTAATAGGGTATCCCTGAAAACAATTCTTCTAGGCAGAGGAAACGTTAATAGGGTAAAAGAAAGCTACGAATCAGATGCCAAAATTGCTGCTATAGAAAAAAGGTTAGAAGCTTTAGAAGTGGGTCATACTAGTGGTAGAATAGAGCCTTTTTGGTAAGGAAATACTGTTGAACAACAAGCCAATGCTCTCTATAATAACACTAGGTTTGATAACCATCAGAAGTTTCACCCATATTCAGAAACCTATAATCCTGGCTGGAGAAACCATCCCAACCTTTCATGGTCTAAGGGCCAGAATCAAGGTCAGTCTACTAACTCTCAAGCTCCCCCAGGTTTTGGCTATACTAAGAATCCTTCAGCCCCGACACAGTTTCAGAACCCTCCGGATAAGAAGATTATGAGTTTAGAAGAGTCTCTTGCTTTGTTAACTCGTAACACTATGTAGTTTCAGTAATCTGTTTCTCAAGGTATAGAAGAAAATAAGAGAATAGGTCAGGCTAACTCTCAGGCTATTTCCGAGTTGAAAACCCAGGTTAGTCATATAAATGAGTCTTTAAGAGAAAAAGGTAAGTTTCCTAGTCAAACTCAACCCAACCCTAGAGGATCTCATGAAGTAGGTGCACAACCATCGAATCAGTTGAATGCTATTAGAACCCTCGGGAGTGGTAGAGTAGTAGACAATCAGGTAAACATGCCCGATAGTGAACATACTGTAGTTCACCCCTCAGGATCTCATCCCTCAGGACCGCTAACTGAGGGGACTGATAAAATTTCCAATGATGCTGACTCGGTTCTTGAGAGGTCTGATCTTGTGCCTAGAGCCCCATTTCCCCAGCTATTAGCACCAACAAAGAAGGAATCGAACTTTAATGACATATTGGAGGTTTTTTAGCAAGTTACCATAAACCTTCCTTTATTAGATGCAATTAGGCAAATTCCTGCTTATGCCAAGTTCCTTAAGGATATGTGTACGCGAAAGCGAAAACTTAGCGTCCATAAGAAAGCCTTTTTAGCTAGTCATGTAAGTTCAATCATTCAGAACACTACCACTCCAAAGTACAAAGACCCAGGTTCCCCAACCATTGCTTGCACAATAGGTAAACACTGGGTAGAAAGATCTTTACTTGACTTAGGAGCCAGTGTGAAATTAATGTCGTACCATGTGTGCTTACAGATAGGTCTTGGTGAAATGAAACCTACTCAGATAACACTGCAGTTAGCTGATAGATCTGTCAAAATTCCTCGAGGAGTTATCGAGGATGTTCTTATTGAGGTCGACAAGTTTATTTATCCTGTGGATTTCGTGGTCTTAGATACCCAACCTGTCCCTGACCCAGAGAACCAGATACCTGTTATTTTAGGTCGCCCAATTTTAGCTACGTCTAATGCGATCATAAACTGTCGAAATGGTATTATGAATCTATCTTTTGGTAATATGACTATTGAGTTAAATATTTTTAATGTCAATAAGCTACATTCTGAGCTAGATGACACGTGCATTAAAGAGGTGAACATGATAGGAACCTTAGTTCAGGAGTCATTATCAACTATCACATCGGAAGATCCATTAGAGAGTTGTCTAGCCCACTTTAACATGGATTTCGACGAAGATAGAAACATTGAACAAGTGAATGCTATGATGGATTTTATTCCTATGTTAGATACTGATAAATGGAAAGCTAGGTTCGAACCATTACAAGCTTTTGAGTCTATCTTAATCCCTTGTTTAGAAGAGCCTCCTAAGTTGGACCCTAAATCTGCATTCTTAGGGCCATCTAAGACTTTGCCTGTGATTATAGCATCCGATCAGGACAGCAGGCCAGAAATCGTGCTTCAAGACAATAAAGAAACTCTAGGGTTGACCATACAGGATATGAAACATATAAGTCCTACAGCTAGTATACCTCAAAAGAATTTAGAGGATGAACCACCCCATTATAATTCGGAGAAAGCAATTGACCTTTTTCAGGAACCTGATGGTCTAGAAGTTAGGAATATTGTGACTAGTCTATTTAGAGACACCCAAAATTCTAAGTTTGGGGGTAGTGATCGTCAAATAGAAGTCCTTAACTTGGGACTCGAGCCTACTGCATATGAGGTATCACTTGAGTCTATTCAGACTCCTCAGCCCGATCCTCCTGACACTATCCAGGAGGAAATCCAGCTATTAAAGTCCCGTTTTTTCGGATGAATCTATTTTTCAAGACACTCATATGAAGCCCAATCCAGTTGTCTTGCAAGAAACTTTCAATGAGGTTGTGCTCCTTATGTTATTTTTTCTGATCCTGTGCAGTTGTTTCATATTAGTGGCAGTTTTATTTGGTTTTGATGACCCACAGTTATTTCGACTACTGATATATGATTTGAAAGGTAACTAGCCAATTTATGAAACTTGATGTCTGGCTGAAGACTTTAAACTTAGCACTTCTTGGGAGGTAACCCAATCTCATGCAACACGGTAATATCCTTCCTTAACTCTTTTGCTTCAAACAGGAACCGTTTCTCCTTGTTCATGTTTTAATTTCATCTTTAGAACATTGAGGATAATGTTATATTTAAGTTTGGGGGTAGGGGAGAAACTTTTTAGTTGCATTAATAAACTTCAGAGCCTTGAAATTTATGTTTATTAAGGATGGCACTAACCAATCTAAGTGGATGGAAGCATTTTTGTTGTAGGAGTTGAGGAACCAATCTGATTAGATGGAAACATCTAAAGAGTCTATTCATAAAAGCACAGAGCTCAGGTGTTAGAAATAACATGATAGTTTCACCATATCTCGTTGAGTCCTTTTCACTTCTATTTTTATTTTATTTTGTTTTTAAACTGTGTACTCTAAGTGATTAGGTGGGGCTCACGATTCAAGTTGTTACCAATGCTATGTTGAATTAGAGTGATTGAGATACCATGAAAAAAAAGAGATGAAAAAAAAATGGTAGTTACAAAAAGTTGAAAAAAAAATTATTATGAAAAAACAAAGAAAAAAATAAAAAATAAAAAATAGAGACCAGACCATTTGACCAAAAGGAATAAATTCAATAAAGTCGACCACTGTTACCCTTGTATATGCCAGTTGTGTTGACCTAGAGTCAGGTTATCGACCACTGGTTCCCTTGTATATGCCAGTGTGTTGATATTAGTCATACTAATATCTCAATCCATTAGGATGGGTTCATTTTTGCGGAGGCCTTCAGACAGATATGGGAAACTTCGTTCACTTAGTAAACATCAAAACCATCTATGTTTTTTTATATCCATCTTCTTGATCTATCCATGTGATTAGTTTTGACTCCGGATATTGATGTCCATAGTGCGACTATCTGAGTAGAGCTCTGTCACTTTATATGAATTTTAGTATGCTTGAGTGCAGACTCGTGTACAACAATTGGAATTTCGCATCAGGATACTTCCTCCTGTAGTCAATAGGTATGCCAACCAAGGAGATTCTTTAGTGCCTTCCAAGGTTCTGTGTAGATAGCTAAGGTCTGGAGTAAAGGTTTTGTGGGTATATGTCTTGTAAGCCCTCCGGAGACAACACTCCGCCACTAGGGACACCTAGGGGTTTAAAGGCTTATTGCATACGCTAAATGCAATCGACAATGCCTGCGTCAGTGAGTTAGGATTTTATTTTATTTTATTTTGCTCGAGGACTAGCAAATAATAGGTTTGGGAGTATTTGATAGACACATTTTTGTGTCTAATTTGTCTCGATTCTATATATTGATAGTGCTCATTTTCGTACTTATTATGGTATTTTATGTGTGTGTAGATATTTTTGGCCAATAAACATTTTTGGAAAAATCTGCTCGAAAAGTTGCGCGGGGCAACCCCGGAGGACACTTGCTATTCGGACCCCTCAAACGGATAAGGGGCGACCAATTACTAAGGGGCATCCATTTCAGGGAAGTTGCTAAAGGGAGACCAGCACAGGATAGGGGGAGGTCACTTTCTTCTCAAAATTCGAATATTTTTTGGCGGGAAAAATAACCAGTGAGCAACCAAATTTTCGTTTGGATTTCGAAGATGTTTGAGTGAGATTCAATCGCTGAAATTTGCTGGGCTAAACGTGATTCAACTAAACAAGCCTGGTATGTGCGCTGGAATCAATCGAATTGGGCTGGATAATCCAAAATAAGGAAACAGAGTTTGAGTTTTGCACGAGTCTCTGTTTGGGTTGATTTTTGGTAATTCAGGGAGACTAAACGCGTGAAATTGTTTCCTAAGGTAGTATTCTATCTAAGGAAGAGTTTAAGACAATCAGGAAAGCTCATAATTGGCTAGGGAAGTCGGCAGAAGAGATTATTGTCGTGACTTGCACGTAAATAAAAAGCGAGAATTAATCGATATTTTTAGGTTTCTGAGTAGTATAAAAGGTGTGTGTAAGTCCCAGGAAAGGGAACGAAGTTATTGGAGCAGTTGCAGAGGAGTTAGAAACACTACAGAGCCATATTGATCAAGTTTCAGGAAACCGTATTCTGCTGCTGCTGCTGCTGAAGAACATCCACTGCAAATAAGAACATCGTCTCAAATTTGTAACGCTGCTACAATGACTTCTTTGTAACAGTTAGTCCTTTGTCTTGCAACGCAAATACATCGTTGCAAACATCCAGTGTTATAGTTTTTCATCTTTAATCAACTTTTGAGCAACAAACATGTATTTTGAGCAAGTGATTAATATGAGGAGCTAAACCCCATTGCTGAGGCGATAGAGGAAGCTATTTTTCCAACAAGAAGTGGTATATTTTATTTTATTTATTTATTTGTAATTATTTTATGATTGTTTGCCTTGGTTGAAAATTGTTTGAATGATCCTTGTTAAGCAATTGTGATTTCTTTTGATAGAACATACTTGGACCTAGGTTTTTGATGTTCTATGCTTTGGATTTACACTTGTTATTTTGAGAATCTACTAGTTGCAATAAGTTAGAATCAACTTGAACGAGAAAATTGCATAAATATAAATATTGGGATTAAATCACTTTGAACTTTGAAAATAGTGGAATCTTAGCCTCAGTGTTCTTTTAATATTGATATCATCTTTGATTGAGTTTGTGACAATTTTTAGTTTGTTTTCTATTTTAATTTTAGATTTTAAGTCTATATTTTATCCTTCGCAAGTCTGAGAATTGAACCACTTTTACCAATATCTCAAAACCACATCACATATGTGAAGACCAATCCCCTTAATGTTACAGGTTATAATTTTCCAACCCTTAGATAAAGGAATCAGTGTTGTGGTAAACCTAGATTTGCCTATAAAAGTCATACGAATCCTTTTCACAATCGTAATGGTTATCAAAAGGATAACTTTGTAAAGATGAAAACAAGATCCGATGATCCCAATTGGAGAATGACTAACTTTCAAAAGAATAGTCAATCCAATTCTCTTTCAAGAAATCTAGAAGAGAGTAATGGGAACAAGGTTCATATTGTTCCTAAATGCACTCAGAAGTGGGTGCCAAACAAACCCAATGATGCTTTGAGTGTGAATAGGAATGATCTCCCAAAAAATTCCATGATTATGGAGAAGGCAGTATCCATGATGTTGAAACTTAAAAGGTTCTTTTGAAAAATGGATTTGGATGTGAAAGGTTCTAAAAACGATCTCTTTCATGATAATCCAAAAGTGAAACAAAATAAGCCAAAAACTATAGATGGTGAAAAATCCATAGTCATGGAAAAGTCTGTTTCAGTCGT
Source organism: Papaver somniferum (assembly GCF_003573695.1). Classification (NCBI taxonomy): domain Eukaryota; kingdom Viridiplantae; phylum Streptophyta; class Magnoliopsida; order Ranunculales; family Papaveraceae; genus Papaver; species Papaver somniferum. The sequence goes on from NW_020648415.1 coordinate 3,534,970, forward strand.
TTGTGGTGATCAAGAAATTGTTCACCTCAACACAACTTGATTGTGTTGTAAGTGCATCCTCACCAAGTAATGCCATGTTAAGTATACAGTGAGGGAAGCACGAGAATTGGGGCGCACATATTGTGTTAGGTATGATATTAAGTATTTGGTAATGCCGTAGGATTCACGACGGGATCCTTCTAAAAGGTATGTCTACAAAATTGAGCAAGATTAGTTTTTTTATCATTTTCTTGGAGTACTTACAATGATCCATGTACCTTGCTTATCGTTCATTTCTACCTAACTTGATTTGTGTTTAAGGTTCTTAAATGTTTAGGTTTGAAAATAGTAGTTCGGGATGTTTGGACTTCATGGTACACATACCAGGTACGCATACCATCATTTAAAATAAAAATCTAGGGATTTTAGTTCGTAAACCCGTTTGCATACTACTCCAGGTCACGAAAATTCCTTTGCAAACCGGTATGCATATTGTCCTGTAGAAGTCGATATTCAGTAAACTTGTTTTGGCCGTAACTTCTTCGTCCGAACTCGGAATGACCTCATTATTTTTGCATTTTATTTATCTTTGAATTCTCTTCAAAATGGAGATGAGAATTCTTGATGAATTTGGATGAGTTAAGATTGGTCCTTGTCTCGTCTCTTGTTTTTAAGTGTTTTGCTCCGTTTCGTCGCACTTGTTCCACTTCTCTTGGGCGTAGGAACTTGGATTCTTGGAGTACTACTATTATAAGATCATTTGTAACTTTTAAAAGAATGTTGGTGAATCACAAAGAAGGAAGTTCAAGAATGGGAAGTAGTACGCATTGTTATGGGATTCTTAAATGTTCACAATCATCTTATGTGGACTATGGTGCATGGTGCATGGTCATTAATGAATTTATATGTTATTCATTGTTAAGAAAATATTTTTATACGCCTTTGGTAGCTATCCTTGGTGTAAATCCGTGGGAAAAAGATTGATTCTACCCTCTAAGGACAAATCATCTTGTATGTGCATTACGAGTTTGTCTTGATGTCTAGGAAACTTCTTATGAGAATTTATTGTTGTATTTTAAGAAGGATAACTATGGTTTGGAATAGCAATTATTGTGAGTGCACATAGTTATTGCCAACGTCTTTGATCTTGCAATATTTTTAGATTTATTTATTTAAATTTTAAAGTTGATTTTGAAGATGATTTTGCAGTATTAATCTTTATTGGTTTTGTATATTGCAGATAACGTTATGAGATATGTGTGTTTGCACCCGTGAACTATGATTGTCCCATTTGTGTCAAAAGTTAAGTCTATTATATGTCATTATGCAAATATTGATGGAAGATAGAATGAACTTTTGGTAAAAAAGATTAAGTCTATGATATCATTATGCAAATATTGATGAAAATAGAATGAATCTTTGAATATTCCGCAGTATTGATCTTTCCTTAAGTTCTCTTATGTTGAGCATTTCCGATTAAATTAATCATGGATTCTCTTGCTAATTTAATTTATTTTTCTGGATACAAATTCATGTTTCATGTAATTGGTTAATGTCCAAAGAAATCCTTCTGTTCTTGTAAAAGTAAGGTCGCTCTTGTGTTTTCTTTCGGGAATGGCATTTTATGGGGGAAAGATTGAACTTGTGCTTAGTTGCCAAATCTTTGTGGGGAGTGCGACAGTGGAATATTGTAAGATTTTTCTTGTATAAAGTCTTTATAAACTTCTAGATGAATACACTAAGTTTCGACTATGTAAAATTATCGAAACAAAGTTGATATGTTCTCTTTTAGTCATGAAGTATCTCTATGAGAATTTCATTATGATCCCACTAGTTTCCGTACCTTTGCCAATTTATATTGACAAAAAGGGGGAGAATTAGTATGTAGTTCACACTACAAATACACATGGTTTACGAATCATTATGTAAGGGGGAGTAATTTTCATTGTAAGATGAAGTATTGACTAGGGGGGGGGGTGATACATATCACCATAGTATTTTTGTCAAAGTTGTGATACAATTGGACTTTGATGATAAGTAATAATATATGACACTGTATAACAATGGTTGAGAGCTACTGTTTTCTCATTGTTATGGCTACGGATCTTCAACAATACTGATGCTGAGTTGAACACGTTCAAAATCACTGGAGTACTTGGAAGTGACAGAGATTTCGAGTAATGTTCAATAACCAAGGAAATCAAATCATTTGGATGAGAAGCTACAAAGTTTATTTATTTTGTAATCCATATGTATTGATAGTTTTGTCACTAAAATTGACAAAGGGGGAGATTATTAGATCACTACTCGGTCAAACTCGCAAGCGTGCTATCTCAAGCTTGTTTTTCAATTTTAGTTGCCAAAACCATAAGTCTTGATTTCTAGTCTACTTATATCTAAGTCTCGAATTAGGATAAAAAGTGTAGTTGAGCTTTAGACTTCACGACGTTCATCGATTGAAGACGAAGAACTATTGAGCTGGTGGAACTTCACCAACAAAAGGTATGTGGAGACTTGAACTCATCAATCACTCAAAAGTCTATCTACTATATCTCCTATTTGAGACAAAATTCGTATAGCTATATAGACTTCGTTTATACACATTTGATATTTCGAGTTGAGTTTAACTCGGTTACATATTTCTCGAAATATGTGTTGGTAAGCTTTTGCTTTAACCAAGTTCATCTTATATTCTTGACGAAAGTCAAAAGATTTTCATGTGAAAATATCCTGGTAACATCTTACATGATTTGTGTGAGACAGTCATTTGATGTAGACTCAGAATGTTTCGTATTGATCATTCGATCACTTGAAAATTGCTCTGAAGCTAATAGTTTGTGTGAGACAGCTATTCCCTTCTTCCAACAATGTTTCAATGATTGAAATGAGAGTTTGGAACAAATTAACCATGATTGGATATAGAGCAGTCCGCGTACTTGTATGTTAACTGTTGGAAGTTATTCCAAGTCCTGGAACCATGATATCCATACCCGTATGCAAACTGGTTGGTTAATGAAATCCCGTGAATTAGGTACGCGCACGCGTTCGCGTATTTGCGTAAGTCCAAGTTCCGGAGTTCAACTGAGTTTGATGGTATGCGTACCAGTTCGCGTACTGGCGAACCCAAACTTAGTACGGCCACTTAGGTATGTGTACCCGTTTACATACTTGATTAGGTTATGTTTCAAAATCGGTTTTTTCATGAACTAAATTATGTAATAAGGAATGCAATCTTTTGCAAACCGTGGCTATAATGTTCATGAATTGATTCAAGAGAATAAGGTTATGCTTAGTTTCATTTGAGTCATTTGAACTAGTTATGGTTAAGATGAACTAGTCATTTGAGTCATTTATATAATAAGTACGCATATTATGCTATATCTAATTCATGGTTAATTTATAGACTCCCATTTCAATCATTGAATTAGAAGACGGGAATAACTGTCTCACACAAACTATTAGCTTCAAAGCAATTTTCAAGTGATCAAATGATCAATACGAAATATTCTGAGTCTACACCAAATGACCGTCTCACATAAATCATATAAGATGTAAACATGCAATTTTCACATGACATCTTTTGACTTTCGTCAAGAATATAAGATGAACTTGGTAAAGTGAAAGCTTACCAACACATATTTCAAGAAATATGTAAACGAGTTAAACTCAGCTCGAAATATCAAATGTGTATAATCGAAGTCTATGTAGCTATACGACTTTTGTCTCAAATATGAGAAAGAGTAGAAATAGACTTTTGAGTGATAGATGAGTTAAGTCTCCACTTACCTTTTGTTGATGAAGTTCCACAAGCTCCCCTTAGTATTGCTTCGTCTTCAATCGATGAACGCCGCGAAGTCTAAAGCTTAATTACACTTTCTATCCTAATCCGAGACTTAGCTATAAGTAGATTAGAAATCAAGATTTCTAGTTTTGGCAACTAAAATTGACAAACAAGCTTGAGATAGCAATGCTTGCGAGTTCAACCGATCAGTGGTCTAACAGGGGGTATAACAACCACACCGTTCGGAAATATGTATGAACTAACTCCAATATAATTCCAAAAGAATCAACTAGACAATCAGACTCAATCAAGGAAAGATATCCAAGAGTTATGTCTCTTTTTCAAATCAATCAGCAAATCAACAGGATGAAATCCGTGAACTGATTGATATGAGAATAACTTAAACGGTACCAAAGACCAATATTCAAGTGTCAATCAATTTATATCAACAACCAAAGGTTGGATTTACCAATTGATTGAACTACACACAACCTGTGATATTTCAATTATATAAACAAATATAATGCGGAAAAGAAATAACACAGACACCAGAAGTTTTGTTAACGAGAAAACCGCAAATGCAGAAAAACCCCGGGACCTAGTCCATATTTGAACACCACACTGTATTAAGCCGCTACGGACATAAGCCTACTAAAAGTTATCTTCGGACTGGAATGTAGTTGAGCCCAAACCAAGTATCACATCGATTAAGGTGCAGTCGCGTTCTTTACGTCTCTGAATCCTAGCAGGAATCACAAAGAATGAGACGAATAGCTTTGTGATTACTTTTTATATCTTATCTACCGGATATAAATCTCGAGCAAATCTTAGAGAAGATAATACTTAATACGATAGAAAAAGTAGGATCAGAACATGCCACTACAGAGAAAATAGTTGGGTCTGGCTTCACGAATTCCAAATGAAGTCTTCAAGTTGTTAACCCGTAATGGTTTTGGAAAAACGTAGGTTAAAGGAGAATCGACTCTAGTTGCAACTAGGACAGAGGAAAGTGTCGGGATTAGGTTTTCCAGTTGCTAGATTTCTCCTTTATATAGTCTTTCAAATCAGGGTTTTCTTTCTAAGATAGCTTAGTAATAAAACAATCAATATTCACCGTTAGATGAAAATATGATTTAAGATTCAAGCTAAGTGTGCGTAAAACCAAAGAAATATATCTCCACCGTAAGATGGTCTTAGTTGTTATATACAAATAAAATATACCTTCATTTATATATAGGTAACCGTTCCTAAATGTGTATATTGAGTTGGCTCAACAATAATTAACCGAAGTTAGCCATATGAACACTTTTGTCTTAACCACATTCATCTAACACTTCTAGATCAAATATGATGATCAATCAATTATGAAAAATAATCAAATGAATCTAATTGTGTTACTTATACAGTTGTTCAATTGTATATGTTAGAGCACTGCTCGGTCTAACTCGCAAGCGTTGCTATCTCAAGCATGTTTGTCAAGTTTAGTTGTCAAAACTATAAGTCTTGATTTATAGTCTACTTATAGCTAAGTCTCAGACTAGGATAGTAAGTGTAGTTTAGCTCTAGACTCCACAACGTTCATCATGCAAATACGAAGAACTACTCAAGGAACTAGTGGAACTTCATCGACAAAAAGGTATGTGGAGACTTGAACTTATCTATCACTCAAAAGTCTATCTATTTTATCTCATATCTTGAGACAAAAGTCGTAGTGTTATATAGACTTCGATTATACACATTTGCTATTTCGATCCGAGTTTAACTCGCTTATCTATTTCTTGAAATATATGTTGGTAAGCTTTTGCTTTGGCCAAGTTCATCTTTACTCGTGACGAAAGTCATGTTGATCATTTCAATGACTTGACATCGCTTTGATGAAAGATAGTTTGTGAATAACAACTATATAACATCCTCTAAGAATGTTTCAATGATATTGAATTCAGATTTTAGAATTTATAACCATGTTTGGATATAAACATTGTATGTGAACTCATACTTGTGTAAGTCCAAAATCCTTGAACCAAAGTATGCGTACTTTACTGGTTTAGAATGACGGGAGCTAAGTCCGCGTACTGTACGCTACTGTTGGAAGTTCACATCCCATGAATTTCTGCTGGAGTTTGTGAACTGAAAACAAGCTCAGTCTAGGTACTTAAGTATTTGTACCCGTACGCTTACTTAAGTGTGTTATTTTCTAAAAATAGTTTATTCGTGAACTAAGACATTTATAAATTAAGGAATGCAATCTTTGCAAACCGTGTCTATAACGTTCATGAATCGATTCGAGTGAATCAAAACTGTTTTTGCTTCGATTGTATCTTATATACACCCATGAGATCTAAGCAATTGAACAACTCTCTAAGTAGTTGTTTTGAGTCATTTGAAATTAGTTATGGTGAAGATGAATAAGGTTGATATGAAAGTGCTCATATGGCTAACCATTGGTTAACTAATGTTGAACCAACTAAGTGTACACGTTTAGGTAGGGTTACTCAAACCTAAATGAATTTACATTTCATGTGTGTATAACAAGCTAAGTTCGATCTAACAGTTGAAAGATATTAGCTTGAATCTAATAAGGTTTTCATCTAACGGTGAATATTGAATGCTTTGTTACTAAGGTCACTTAGATTGCAAACCCTGATTTGGATACTATATAAGGAGAACTCTAGAAATTGGGAAACCTAATCTGGACACCTCCTGTGTGATACTAGTTGTATAAGCTAGAGTCAATTCTCCTTTAACCTTAGGTTTCTATCGAGACCTTGTAGGTTAACGACTTGAAGACTTCATTGGTATTGTGAAGCCTGACCCAACTATTTTCTCTGTAGTTGAGTGATCTGACCTTGCTGTTTTTATCGTATTTGAGTACAATCGTAAGATTGGCTTGAGATTAATTTCTCCGATAGGCAAGATAGAAAAGTAATCACAAACACCTTCGTCTCATCGTTTGTGATTCCATAGTATCTTGTTTCACTAGTCGATTAAGATTATTGTGAGATGATTGATATTTATAGGCTGTTCTTCGGGAATATAAGTCAGATATATCAATTGGTTCCTGTTCAACTTGATTTATCAAAAGATGGAACAAAACTCGTAGGTATTTCTGTGGGAGACAGATTTATCTATTCTCGTAGACTTTTCTGTGTGATACAAATTTGTTTATTAAATTCTTCGACTTTGGGTCGTAGCAACTCTTAGTTGTAGGTGAGATCCACTAAGGGAATCAAGTGCGTAGCATCCTGCTGGGATCAGATATGTAAGGAGCGTGAATGTACTTTGGATCAGTGTGAGATTGATTGGGGTTCAACTACAGTTCAGACCGAAGTTAGTTTGTAGTAGGCTAGTGTCTGTAGCGGCTTAATACAATGTGTGTTCAATCTGGACTAGGTCCCGGGGTTTTTCTACATTTGCGGTTTCCTCTTTAACAAAAATTCTGGTGTCTGTGTTATTTCTTTTCCGCATTATATTTTGTTAATTATATAATTGAAATATCATAGGTTGTGCGTTGTATCGATCAATTGGTAAATCCAACCTTTGGTTGTTGATTGAAATTGATTGATCCTTGAACATTGGTCTTTGGTACCAATCAAGTTATTTCTCTTATATTCAATCAAGCTCGCAAATTTCTATTTGTTTGAGTGAGGATTAAATCGAGAAATAGAGATATAACTCTTTGATATACTTTTTATTAAGATTGAGTCTAACTGTCTAGTTGATTCTCTTAAAAGTGTATTGGAGTTAGTCCATACAGATTTCTAAGCGAAATATTGGGTGAGGTTGTTGTACCCCCACTTTTTCAGTATATATCTCATAAAAGTATATAAGAATTGAAAATGATGGACTCTAACAACCACACCTAACAATTTGTTTGGCAATCTGAGAGGACTTACTCCAATACACTTTCTAGAGAATCAACTAGACAATCAGGCTCAATCTAGAGTAAAGTATATCAAAGAGTTTAATATCTCTGTTTCACAATGTAATCAGCAAATCAAACAGATAAAAATACGCGATCTTGATTTTTATGTGAAACAACTTGAACGGTACCAAAAACCAATGTTTAAGTGTTAATAAATTTAAATCAATAACCAAAGGTTGGATATTCCAATTGATTGATCTAAACGCATAACCTGTGATATTTCAATTATATAACAAATTATAATACATAAAAGAAATAAAACGGACACCGGAAGTTTTGTTAACGAGGAAACCGCAAATGCAGAAAAACCCCGGGACCTAGTCCAGATTGAACACCTCACTGTATTAAGCCTCTACATACTCTAGCCTACTACCAATTAACTTCGGACTGAATTGTAGTTGAACCCTAATCAATCTCACACTGATCCAAGGTACATTTACGTTCCTTACGTCTCTGATCCCAGCAGGATACTACGCACTTTATTCCCTTAGTTGATCTCACCCATAACTAAGAGTTGCTACGACTCAAAGTCGTAGACTTGATAAAAAAATCTGTCTCACACAGAAAAGTCTATAGTTTGAATAAATCTGTCTTCTACAGAAATACCCAAGAGTTTTTGTTCCGTATTTTGATAAATCAAGGTGAAGATGAACCAATTGATAAAATGGTCATATATTCCCAAAGAAAAACCTAGTGTTATCAATCACCTCACAATAATCTTAATCGACTAGCGAAACAAGATATTGTGGAATCACAAACGATGAGACGAAGATGTTTGCGATTTCTTTTATCTTGCATATCAGAGAAATTAATCTCGAGTCAATTATTTCAATTGTCCTCAATACGATATAATCGGGAAAGATCAGAATAAATAACCACAAATAGAATAGTTGGATCTGGATTCACAATCCCAATGAAGTCTTTGAAGCCGTTAACTTAAAGCGTCTCGATAGAAACCTAAGATTAAAGGAGAATCGACTCTAGTTATGCAACTAGTAACACACAGGAGGTGTGGGGATTATGTTTCCCAGTTGCTAGAGTTCTCCTTTATATAGTTTTCAAATCAGGGTTTGCAATCCAAGTTACCTTGGTAACAAAGCATTCAATATTCACCGTTAGATGAAAAATCTGATTCAACCAAGTTAATATCTTTCAACCGTTAGATCGAACTTATATTGTTACACACAAATGAAATGTACCCTCACTTAGGTTTATGTAACCGTACCTAAACGTGTACACCATGTTGACTCACAAATAATTAACGAAGATAGCCATATGAATACCCTCATATCAACCTTATTCATCTTGACCATAACTAGTTCAAATGACTCAAATGAAACTAGTTAAAGAGCCTTTGAATTGTTATATTCTCATAGAAGTATACAAAAACACAATTGAAGCAAAATTGATTTGATTCACTCGAATCAATACATGAAAATTATAGCCACGGTTTACAAAGATTGCATTCCTTAATTTATAAATGTTTAGGTTCATGTACAAAACCGATTTTAGAAAGTAACCAACTCAAGTATGAAAACGAGTACACATACTTAAGTAGCCGGACCGAGTTTGGTTACGCCAGTTCGCGTACGGGTGCGCATACCTTTTCACACTTCAAACTTCAGCAGAAATTCACGGACGTGAAACTTCCACCAGTATGCGTACGGGTACGCATACCTTCCCAAACATCTAATAACCGCCAATGCATACGGGTATGCATACTTCAGGTTCCCGGTTTTGGACTTACACACAAATGTGATAACACACTATGTTTATATCCAACATGGTTACATTATTCTAAGATATTTATTTCGATCATTGAAACTTTCTTAGAGGATGACAATAGCTTTTTGACACACTGTTAGCATCAAAGAAATTTTCAAGATATTGAAATAATCATTAACGAAATATTCCAACACTACATCAAATGATTGTATCACACAAACCGTGTAAGACGTTACTCGGAATTTTTCACATGATATAAGATGAACTTGGTCGAATCGAAAGCTTGTCAATACATATTTCGAGAAATATGTAAGCGAGATAAACTCGCCTCGAAATCTCAAATTTGTATATAGAAAACTATATCGTAATACGACTTATGTCTCAATATAGGAGATAAGTAGAAATATACTTTTCCAAGTGATAGATGAGTTTCAGTCTCCACATACCTTTTATCGATGAAGTTCCACAAGCTCTCCTTAGCAGTTCTTCGTCTTCAAATGATGAACGCCGTGAAGTCTAAGCTCAACTACACAATCTATGTTCTAGTCCGAGACATCTATAAATAGGTTAGAAATCAAGACTTATAGTTTTGATCACTAACATTGACAAACATGCTTGAGAGAGCAACACATGCGAGTTCGACCGAGAAATGCTCTAATAATCTTCCCCTTTGTCAATTTTAGTGACAAAACTATCAATACATATGGATTACAAAATAAATAAACTTTGTAGCTTCTCATCTAAATGATTTAATTTCCTTGGTTCTTGAACATTACTCGAAATCTTCGTCACTTCCAAGTATTCCATGATCCTAAGCGTGTTCAACTCAGCATCAGTATTGTTGAAGATCCATAATCATAACAATGAGAAAACAAATGCTCTCAATCATTGTTATACAGTGTCATAGTATTATTACACATCATAAAAGTTCAATTGTATCACAACTTTGACAACAATATTATGGTGATATGTATCACTCCCCCGTAGTCAATACTTCATCTCGACATGAAAACCACTCCCCCTCACATAATGATCCGTAAACCATATGTATTTGTAGTATGCAACTACACAATAATTCTCCCCCTTTTTGTCAATATAAATTGGCAAAGGTACGAAAACTAGTGGGATCCTCATGAAATTTTCATAGAGATACTTCATGACCAAAAGAGAATAACATACCAACTTATTTAGATGCAATCATAAATCCGAAGCTAAATGCATTCATCAAGGAGTTTATAAAGATACAAGATAACCCCTATAATATTCCATAGCCGCACTCCCCACAAAGATTTGGCAATAAAGCACAAGTTCAAAAATAACTCTCCCCCATAAAATGTCATTCCCGAAAGAACACCAAAAGCGACCTTGCTTTTACAAGAAAGAAAGGATTTCTTTGGACATAACCAAATCACATGAAAACATGTATTTGAATCCTAAACTCTCAATTGAATTGACCAAAAAAATGATCAATTCAATTGGCCATGCTCGACATAAGAGAACTTACGGGGCCACAAAGTATATGCACAAAAATGTGTGGATCGGAGATCGACCAATACTGCGGAATACACAAGGATTCATTCTAGTTTTCATCACTATTTTCACAATGACATATAATAGACTTAATCCTTGTAAACAAAAGTTTTATCCTTTCTTCCATCAAAATAATGACATAAAAGGCTTTAACTTTTGTTTGTCAAAAGTTCATTCTATCTTTTATCAATTCGTACCGACATAATAGAGATAACTTTTAAACAAGTATGGGATAGTCACGGGTTAACGGACGTAAAAAACATATCCCATAACAATTTGCAATATATAAAATCATAAAGACTAATATTGCAAAATCATCTTCCAAAAAACTTAGAATTTAAACAAACAAATCTAAAAACTTTGAAGATGAAAACGTTGGAAATAGCTATGTGTACTCATAATAATGGCTATTCCAAACCCTAGTAATCCTTTTAAAAACACAAGAAATAAATTCTCATAAGAAGTTACCTAGATAACTCTAAAAAAAAATATCACTAACAAGTGATAAGACATGGAGAAACTAGTCAACATCTTCATCATCGGAAACCATAAGAGTGGCTTGAATCATGTCCATGTCATATTTGATATCGGGAAACTTGGTAGTAATTACAAGTAATTGTTCTTGAACACACACCTTACTTTGGCAGCAATCTTACAAACATCTTTGTGAATTTGATAAGAGGATTCATGGAGGAGGAATCACATGAGCCATCAAGTGTGTTTCTTCTTTGTCTCTTGCAAGCATTCTGCTTCATGTGATTGAAGGTGCAAGGGCAGACTAGCTTGGGAGTACCAATAGAGTTCCCAATCGGATCTATAGCGAAGGAGCGACAAATTCTCCCAATCAAGCAAGGAAATCCAAGCTTCTTGTTGGTAGACGTCATCGACAACATTTGATATATGATAAACCCACAAATGTAGATACTTTGAGAATCAAACACAAGAAAATAGACCAATTCCGCAAATTCACGACTCCAACGAGAATTCTCAATCGTGGAGGGACAAAGATTAGATATTCCAAGTTTACCAAAGGACATCAAGGCAAGACTAAGATTATTTGTATGAAGCTTCCCTTCATTCCAAGCAACACTCTTACCACAAAGACCAATGAAAATGGTTTCATAAGAAGGAAGTTCATGACTAGGTCTTGGAAGGCGAAAATTCCCAATGAGAATATTAGTAATTCTTGAAATTAACTCTCTAGTTACATGAATCCTTTGTATATTAACCATGGTCTTGAATTCCATGTCATCACGATTTACATCATAGATGTTAGCATAGAAGATTCTTGTAAGAGTGTCAAAACCTTCACCAAGACCATCAAAAATATTTCGAAGCTTGAATTTTTCAAAGAAAATTAAATCCTCCTTATGTTCACTAGAAACATCCAATTTCTTTTCTAGAATAAATCCATTAGATGAAATCCTTTCAAAAACTCTAACACAAGAATCATTAACAAATCTAATCCTAAGAGAATCTTGATCTATAGGAAAATTCCTGCTAGAAGATGAATAACCCAAATTTTTTAAGTTCCTTTTGAAACCTTGAAATTCACCATCAGATCTAGAAATTGGAAAGGAAAACAAGAGGAAATAACTTACTTGGAACGAATCTTGAACACCATTTTTCTTATTTCTCCCCAAAAATGATTTAATGGAGGAATTTCATGAACCCTAGAAAGTTCACGTATGCGGGCAAGATGTGAGGAAGAAGGTATGCGTACTCCTTATTTATATACCCACGAATGGGATTGGACCCGTTTATGAACCGCGACACACTAAAAGGAATGTAGGATTTTCTTTGATGTTCACACGTCAAGGTTTGTGCAACTCGTGAAAACACACATTTGTGTGAAAAGACGGTGCAATAGAAAGCTTATTGAAGTATCTAAGAAGGACATAACAACATATTAACCCTAATATACACAAACCAAACCATTTCTTGCCCCGTATCAAGATATATATAGATAGGGTGGTGCCAGGCAAGTTACCAAGGGGCAGGGTGTGCAGAGAGATCATCCTCCACCATTTCTGGTTGATATTTGTGAGCAGTACCAGTGATATAATCATAGTAATGATGATAATCAGTGTTAACCGAGCTTTCTATCTTTTTTACTTTTCATTTGACCAGAAATGATATTTTTCTGATATCTTAAACTAGCATCAACAATATGAGAATCCGTTTTATTGGACCTGCTTTTGTTGATAGTTCGTACATCATGATTACATGATTTGACACGTACCAAACTTTTATCGGAATGATTCTTTTTCTTAACAGAATTAAGCTTTTCTAAGAATCTAAAAACATTTTCAAATGCTCTAAACAGATCTTTGTCAATTGATCCATTACTATAGTATTCCTCAAAAGGATTAAGAGTTAATCTAGTGAGATTTCATATCTTTGAGCGTAAAGAACGTTTTTTCAACTTTCCTTCCATTAAAAATTTTCCTTTAGATTGATTCACAACATCTAAGTTTTCCAAAGTCTTAGATGTGATAAGATTATCATATGAAACCATAGGTTTGATCCTAATAATCTCTAAACAATTATTAAGGAGTTCTGGCGTGCGTTACATATGCCAAGAGCAAGTTTTCCAAAGAAATTTCCCATAGGGAAATTTTTTTAAGGATCACTCAAACACAAACTTATTAGGTTTATAGTGTTAGCCTGCTCTGATATCAATTAAAAATGCATGGGTCTAACAATTACACCCAAAAATTCGTTTGGCAATCTGAGAGTACTTACTCCAATACACTTTCTAGAGAATCAACTAGACAGTCAGACTCAATCTGTAGTAAAGTATATCAAAGAGTTTAATATCTCTGTTTCACAATGTAATCAGCAAATCAGACAGATAGAAATCCGCGAGCCTGATTATTATGTGCAACAACTTGAACGGTGTCAAAAACCAATATTTAAGTGTTAATAAATTTAAATCAATAACCAAGGGTTGGATATTCCAATTGATTGATCTAAACGCATAACCTGTGATATTTCAATTACATAACAAAATATAATGCGGAAAAGAAATAATACATACACCAGAAGTTTTGTTAACGAGGAAACCCCAAATGCAGAAAAATCCGGGGACCTAGTCCAGATTGAACACCACACTGTATTAAGCCGTTACAGACTCTAGCCTACAACCAATTAACTTCGGACTAGTGTTCTGAAAACCGGCATGGACGTCAAACTAGTAAAATTACTAGGTCAAGGATCAATGGTTCCACCAGTGGGTTAACCCGGGTTCACTGGATCAAATGTATCTTGACTTATCTAAAGGACCTAAATGTCAAAAGAAAAATACGCTAGTCCTTACACCCACTTTATTAACTCTTTATACAGTATTAAAACCTAATTGTTTCCGCCCTCTGGCTACCTCTTCCACTTTCGTCTTCTTCTTCTTCCATTTTTTTTTCTTTACCACCTTTACTAGATAAACAACATGATACACAGAAACACCACAAAACAGCGTCGCCGTCGCAACATCATCCACAAAACAACGTCACCACTTATTCATCACAATTACAACATCATTAATATGATTACAGATATGTTCTTCTATTCTTATTATTGACAGATTTGGTAACTAATTGTTTGTAAAGTTCAATTGTTATCATATAATTTGATAGATTAACTCCACTCTCCATCTGTAATCTTGAACTCATACAGATTATATTTCTTTTTGGTCATGTCTCTTCTTATTTGGATGATAAATGTTTGATTAGATTATAGATTTTGAAAGTCCTGATACTGGATCCAACCCCTTTTTGAACCGTACTGGGTCGTACGATTTAGCGGTCGGATCGGCCGGGTCATCCGGTTTATCATAAATAAAGCGGTTTTCTGTAAAATTAGGGGGTCAGTATTGAACCAGACCAGAAAAGCAACAGGTTCACGGGTTTTACGGGATGACCGGCCTGTCCGGTCCGGTTTCTTTTATGTTGCCTATCGGAGAAATTAATATCGAGTCAATTATTTCAATTGTACTCAATACGATAAAATCGAGAAATTGTACTACAAAGAGAATAGCTGGGTCTGGCTTCACAATCCCAATGAAGTCTTTGAAGTCGTTAACCTATAGGGTCTCGATGGAAACCTAAGGTTAAAGGAGAATTGACTCTATTTATGCAACTAGTAACACACAGGAGGTGTGGGGATTAGGTTTCCCAGTTGCTAGAGTTCTCCTTTATATAGTTTTCAAATCAGGATTTGCGATCCAAGTTACCTAGCTAACAAAGCATTTAATTTTCACCGTTAGATGAAAAACCTGATTCAACCAACCTAATATCTTCCACCCGTAAGATCGAACTTAGATTGTTACACACAAATGAAATATACCCTCATTTAGGTTTATGTAACCGTACCTAAATGTGTATGCCATGTTGACTCACAAATAGTTAACCGAAGTTAGCCATATGAATACTCTCATATCAACCTTATTCATCTTGGCCATAACTAGTTCAAATTACTCAAATGAAACTAGTTAAAGAGTCGTTCAATCGCTATATTCTCATAGAAGTATACAAGAAAAAAATTTGAAGCAAAATCGATTTGATTCACTCGAATTAATACATGAACATTATAACCACGGTTTGCAAAGATTGCATTCCTTAATTTATAAATGTTTAGGTTCATGTACAAAACCGATTTTAGAAAGTAACCAACTCAAGTATGCAAATGGGTACGCATACTTAAGTAGCCGGACCGAGTTTGGTTACGCCAGTTCGCGTACGGGTGCGCATACCTATTCACACTCCAAACTCCAGCGGAAATTCACGAACGTGAAACTTCCGCCAGTATGCGTACGGGTACGCATACCTTCCCAGACATCCAACAACCGCCATTACGCATACGGGTATGCATACTTCAGGTTCCCAGTTTTGGACTTACACGTATGATAACACACTATGTTTATATCCAAACATGGTTACATGATTCTAAGCTCTTTATTTCAATCATTGAAACTTTCTTAGAGGATGACAATAACTGTTTTCACACACTATTAACATCAAAGCAATTTTCAAGATATTGAAATAATCATTAACGAAGCATTCCAAGCATTAAATGTTAGTTACTAAGCATTTAGTTACGGCATTGAATGTTAGTTACCAAGCATGTCGATGCCGCTTTCCTGCATGGTCTTCATCAATTCCGGCATGGTCTTCATTAATTCCGGCACGGTCTTCATCAATTTCGGCGATGTAAAAAAAATTATTTCCGACATGGTCTTCATCACTACCGGCATAGTCTTCTTCACTTTCAGCATAGTCTTCATCTATACCGACATGTCTTCATCACACCGGGAATGGTCTTCATCACTTCCGGCATGGTCTTCATCACTTCCGAATGTAAAAAAAAAAATTGTTTTCAAGGTGGGGAATATTTAGATTAGAGGGACAGAATTATTCTTCAACAAAGCTTTTGTTTTTAGATTTCTCAAGAGAGATATAACTCTGTATCTAATTTGAGTTAGGGAAATAGTGTGCAATATATGGAGAAGATTGAAATGGGGGATATGATTTTGTTTTTTGATTTTAAGTTTTTAGATTTTTATTTTGAGGGAAGGGTAATTTGGTATTTCCGCCCCCAAAAGACACCCCTTAGAAGACACTACTAGGTTTTCCTAATAATTTTTTGGTTCCTTTTATTGGTAGAGCCAGAGGTATATGTTTACTGTGGAAGGATGGTTTTCAGCTTGATATTAGTTATGGTGACAAGAATAAGATACATTGTTTGATAAAAAGTGATCCATGTAGGCCACAATGGCTCTTATCTTGTGTGTATGGTTCTTCATACCCTCAGGAAAGGAAACTTCATTGGAATTTCATTAAGTCAGTATGTGAAACCTTAAACATAGATGCAACATGGATTTTGCTAGGATATTTAAAATCTCACCATGCATGCTGAGGAAAGATCTAACATCTCTGGTACTTCCTCTAAGTCTTCAAAAATAGTTCAGCTAGTACACGATTCTGGCTTAACTGATCTAGGATTCCATGGTAGTCAATTTACTTGGACTAGTGGTAAAAATGGCACTAGTAGGATCAAATCCATACTAGACAGGGGCCTTATCAAGTCAGATTGGTTATTTCATTTCCCAAACACTTTCTTAAAGAATTTACCCTTTCTAGGATCGGATCATTGTCCCATATTTCTAGACCTCTACCCAAATGAACCTATTAGGTCTAGAAACTGGAAATTGTTTGGGTGTTGGCATAGAGAAGACTCTTGTAAGGAAAAAATTATGTCTTGGTTAGAAAATGTTCAAGGGTATGCTGGATTTAGGTTGACAAAAAGCTAGTAAACACTAAGAGAGATTTGGGTTAAAGAGAATATATCTCTCTCAACGCATCATCACAAAGGATGTCTCAACTTCATACAAATGGGGAGATATCAATTGGGGTTTGGGTCTGGAGGTCTACGGAACGTCTGAGAAATACCCGTCCTATTTCTCACCACATAAGAGAGTAAAAACGTTGGAATAATGAGATAAACTCAATATAATTTATCTGTATCTAGTCTTGAAAAGACGGGAAAACTGTCTCGCACGACAAGCAATCGCTATCTTCACCAACCTGAGATTTGAAAATTAAGCTATAAATAGGTCCTCAAATTCTTTAAGATAAAACACAACTTTCCCATAACCACTCATAGAAATAACTTGTTCTCTGATCTATCTCTTTATCTGCTTTCCTCCCTAAAATTGGACCTAAGCCTCCTTCCCGATGATTGAAGCAACCTATGAACGACCACTGTGCGTGGTTTAGGAAAAGAGTGATCGTGCTCAACCTCCCTTAACTCACTTTCATAAACCCTATAATCCCACTTTTAGCCTCTCACCGATTATAATAACTACAACCAGTTACCCCTTGGTGGTTACGCAATCAAAAGAGTAAGTAGGTTCCTGAAGTAATTTTTATAGTGGTAAATAATATATTCGTTCAACTCGGACTTGATGAGATTCGAATTAAGACTTAATAAATGAAAACATTAAAATTAAAGAAAATATATACAAAAGATTGTCACAATATCGAGAGGTACTGAGACTCAGGATTCCACCAATTCTCATATTCATGTGGTTCAACTGATAATTCTAGACATTTATACCTCAAGTAATAACAATTTATTTGTTAGAGCATAGCTCGGTTGAAATCACCAAGCGTTGGTATGTCAAGTTTGGTTGTTATATTTTAGTATCAAAACTCATCCAGAGTCGCTTGATTAAATACTAGAGTCAACTTCGTTTAGGTTCGACTAGAAAGTCTAGGAATATTGAGACATGCAAGTATTACTCCGAAGACCTGAAGAATGTGAAGAAGTAACGAACTACAACGACGACATCGTACTTCCACTTGAGGTTAGTAATGTTAACTTGAACTATTTCATTCCTAACGTATCTTTGAAGTTGTTCTATATTTAAAACATAACTACGAAGTTGTATATATTGTACATATTGTACAATACTCTAGTGATGTGACATGATCATTATAATATGATCATAGTATTAGGGAATTAGACTACGAAGTATAACGCTTATCTATTGAACTTCGTAGATATGACATCGACATAATCTTGTATATAGTTTTGTGATTATGTTGATTGGTTATGATGAAGATTTCATCCTAGGCAACAATTTTTTACATTTTTAAAGGAAGTACATTCATGAACTTCTTTCGTGGATCGAAAGGGAAATCAATAGGCTTATTGGTCCAGCTATTCATTGCAAATCTTTGGATGGACAATATGCGTGGAATGGGAAAACCGATCTTAAATCAGATTATGTATTTTGGTATAACTAATCACGATTCCTAGACTTATGATTTGGTATGACCGGTCTTGATAATTGATAGGTGTCTAAAATACCTTGATATTTATCTATTGTTTATGTTGTTGTTTTTTTTTTTGCTAAGTTTTCTTGTAAACTATGTATCTTATGTTTTCTTTTGAGTGTTTAGGTACTTTGTGGTCATTTATATCAAAAGAAGAAGAAATTATCCATTTGAAGAAAGAAGGGCAGAAGCACGTGTAGGCGTTAATTTGGAAAGAAATTATTTCGCTTTTGTTTCTTCATCTCTGTCTGAAAAGCATGTCAGCTTTAGTAATGCAAATTTATCTGTCTGAAAAGCATAACAACTTTAGTGATATGGACAAATTGAAGAGAAGAAGTGGATCTGAGAAGTAAGAGACGGCTGTTGTTGGTGGAAGAAATCAAAGAAAAGAAAAAACGTCATTTCTCACGTGCAGGTACTATCGGGACCACATAGGAAGATAAGGGGTTTTTATTATTGGTGGTGGCCTAAATTCGAAAGCTGGGTGTCTGTGTCCATTTCTATCCCTACACATAACCTAAAAATCAGAGGAGAAATTATTTCTCTTATAACAGCTTTTATTCTTCTTCCTCTATTTGAAATCGAAGAAACATGGCGGCAATGAAATTCAGAGGAATTAAGAGATCGATAAATTGAAGATGAGTTCTACTGATTTGTAGTAATGACTTTGATCTTGAGTGTGTTGTTGAAGGTTTTGGCTGAGATGTAGCCGGTGGTGATTAGGAAGAGGAGATTAGGTCATTGTTGCTGCGATTGAAGATGGGTTCGATCTGCTGGACTGGTAGTTGGTGTCAAAAATATGAATTTGGATTTCAGTTGTGTTCAATGAGATGGGTTCTAAACAGAGAAGGAGATCTGATATTTGATGCTGAGACAAAAAGAAGATATGGGTTTGTGGTAATATCACCATTTCCTATTAGTGCATCAAACTTATAATTAAATTGAGGTTCTACTCGACGAAGCTCTTCAATAATCTTTTTCACCAGATGACGAGGAATACAGAATATACCTTGAAAATTTTGATCAGAGTACACACAATTAGGAAGAAAATAATCGCGCATCAGCTTCTGATGGTAAAGTTCCCTCCCTCGATGCGTATAGCTTCTTGAGAATACTTCTTGTGGATCTGGAACTCTAGGTATTTGTCCCATATTTACAAGCATCAAAGTGTCAATTATTTTATTATCTTCAGCTTCCTCATCATCAAGTTGTTGCAACCTCCTTCGATGCATTTCTTGTTGTAATCTAAATAGATTCATAATAACATTTCTCTCTCCGTTAGATCTCGCCATTGGTGATTATTGAAATTTATAATGAGAATAGAGATACAGAAATTGGTGAAATATATGTACAAGTAGGTCTGAGTAACTTGGATAAGTACAAGGGTGTATATATATAGGAACCAACATGGGGAAATAGTCGTTGCAAAATAATTACTGATCGATAATATTAATATCGCCAGCGATACTCAGGATATCGCCAGCGTTCTGGATAATAACGGTCGATGGAAACTTTGTCGCTCTGTGGTTTTCCCATAATGACGCAACTCTTTTTCCATGCCACCGGGTATGCCAAAAAGTTCTTTTTTTTTTGGCATGTGCATAGAATAGGCCTAACATTGTAAATCTCCAAAGAGGTATTGATATATCATATCAATTTTCATCTTTTTTGAAGGTTAATTTGAATTTTTTTGATGAAACTTTTTTTTATTAGCCTCAAATATCATCTTTGTGTGTCACACGCTCGTCGTGTCACTGTCCAACGCATGTCCTGTATCCGACGCGTGGCTAACGCGGAAAAGGCGCCAATATTGCCGTCTCCGTGCTCCACTGGTCTACACGTAATAGAGAATCCCAGGTACAATCCATGAAGAGATCTAATGGCTTGTAGGAGAGCGTTCTCAGTAGTTAGATTATAAAAGGATGAAGCGGGTTTTAACAGTCTCTCAATCCGGATATCACCATTTTTATATACCAATCATTTTTGTTCTCTAAAAGCTAATCATTTCGCTTAGGTCAAGTGGGAGGAGAATCCTTGGTTGTGGTCAGTGGATTTACGTCATTACGTGAACTTTTTTTTATTTTTTGTCGCTTTTGTATGAGTGATGCTATGTTCACCCCCAAGAAAAAACCGAGTTCACTCCTGTGAAGGGACCGAATGAACGAGGAGAATGCTTTTCTGCATTTGGATAGGGAAAGGCTGAAGTGGGTCCCAGATGATGTGGGGGACGAGATTAATTCCTGATAAACCTAGCATTATTATTTTTTTATCCTGAAAATGCGAGGAGGGTACAACAATCTCACCCAATATCCAGATTAGCAATCTGTATGGACTAACTCCAATATACTTTCAAGAGAATCAATTAGACTCAATCTTAATAAAGTATATCAAAGAGTTTTAATATCTCTATTTCACAATTTAATCAGCAAATCGAACAAATAGAAATCCGTGAGCCTGATTATTATGTGAAATAACTTGAACGGTACCAAAGACCAATGTTCAAGTGTGAATTAATGTAAATCAACAACCAAAGGTTGGATATTTTAATTGATTGATCTTAACGCACAATCTGTGATATTTCAATTATATAACAAAATATAATGCGGAATAGGAATAACACAGACACCAGAATTTTGTTAATGAGAAAACCGCAAATGCAGAAAAACCCGAGGACCTGGTCCAGATTGAACACCACACTGTATTAAGCCGCTATAGACACTAGCCTACTAAAAAATAACTTCGATCTGGACTATAGTTGAACCCTAAAAAATATCACACTGATTCAAGGTACAGTTGCACTCCTTACGTATCTGATCCCAGCAGGATACTACGCACTTGATTCCCTTAGCTGATCTCACCCACAACTAAGAGTTGGTACGACCCAAAGTCGAAGACTTTAATAAACAAATCTGTATCACACAGAAATGCCTACGATAATAGATAAATCAGTCTCCCATAGACAAACCTATGATTTTTTGTTCCGTCTTTTGATAAATCAAGGTGAACAAGAACTAATTGATAACCCAGACTTATATTCCCGAAGAACATCCTAGTATTATCAAGCACCTCACAATAATCTTAATCGTATGGTAGCGAAACAAGATATTGCGGAATCACAAACGATGAGACGAAGATGTTTGTGATTTCTTTTTATCTTGCCGTATTAGAGATATAATCTCAAGTCAATTATTCAGTTGAACTCGTACGATAGAAAATGGCAAGATCAGATCGCTCAACTACAAGAGAAGTAGTTTCGTCTGGCTTCACAATCCCAATGAATTCTTTCAGTCGTTAACCTACAGGGTCTCGAGAAGAAACCTAAGGTTAAAGGAGAATCTTCTCTAACAAAACCAACTAGTATCACACAGGAGGTGTGGGGATTAGTTTTTCCAGTTGCTAGAGTTCCCCTTATATAGTTTTCAAATCAGGGTTTGCAATCTAAGTTACCTTGGTAACAAAGCATTCAATATTCACCGTTAGATGAAAAACCTGGTTCAACCAAGCTAAAATCTTTCAACCGTTAGACCGAAACTTAGCTTGTCACACACAAATGAAATGTATATGTTTATTTAGGTTTGAGTAACCGTACCTAAACGTTTACACTTAGTTGGTTCACAAATAGTTAACCAATGGTTAGCCATATGAGCACTTTCATATTAACCGTATTCATCTTTCACATAACTAGTTCAAATGACTCATAAGAACTAGTTGAAGAGTTGTTCAATTGCTTAGGTCTTTATTCATAGACACAATTGAAACAAAAACAGTTTGATCCATTTGAATCAATTCATGAACAATATATCCACGGTTCGCAAAGATTGCATTCCTTATAATTTATTGTTTTAAGTTCATGAACTACCGATTTGAGAAATAACCATCCTGGGTACGCGTACGGATATGAGTACCTTAGCTGCCGGATTTGAATTTACAAACTCAATAGAAATTTTCGGTTCGAAAACTTCTGTGGGTACGCGTACCTAAGGTGATTGGTTTACTAGATTGCAAACTACAAACTCAACAGAAATTTTCGGTTGGAAAACTTACGTTGGTACGCGTACGGTTACACATACCCAACCTGTCTCCTTCACCAATACCGAGACTTAGTCATAGACCTAGACCGTGACTTAGTCATAATTAAACTAGAAATCAAGACATATAGTTTTGATCACTAATATTGACAAACATACTTGATATAGCAACGCATGTGAGTTCGACCGAGCAATGCTCTAACATATCCAAAATATAGCAACAAGCCAATAGCGGAAGTGAACTGCCCGTAATTAAGTGTTTTGGGGACAAGTAAAATATAGTAGTAGCAATCTTGTTCTCGTTATACTCCCTCTGTCCCTAATTAGATGACCTATACCATAAATAAGTGGAGTGATAGATTAGTATTATTATAAGAAATATGTAACATTTGATAGCCATGTTTATATTCATTAGATAGGTGTTTTAAAATGCTTTCCGATGATACAAAATTTATGAAAATCCGTTGTATAGTTTGAGAGATAAATCATTTTTAAATTTACTAGTAAATTTTAACTAGGTCATCTAATTAGAGACGGAGGTAGTATATTTTACTATTGAGGTACAACAATTTCTAGAATGGTTATTTTACTAGGATGGTTGGGATGACGATGAACAAAGACTCACTAATAGTAGTAGTAGTTATAATTTCAGATAGTGGTGAAGCTTCATCTTTCTAGGCAGCATGGAATATGGATTGATTGTTCCTCCTACACTGAATATCCACTGTAATTGGAATATCTGGACAGAAAAAAACAATAAATTTTAAGGAGGAAGGAAGAGAAATTACAGTTAGCTTGTCATTGCAGTAAAGTATACCATTTACAATTGGTCCAGTCTTATATGGCTAAGACTTTTGATAACATTCCTTTGAGCACTCTGATATGTAACTGGAATGATGTATTGACATGACCTACTTGTAGCCATGTTTTTCTTTGTACCTTGTTGCACTCATGCTTTATGACTGTCTCATTTTCAATATAATTTGCGTTTTAGTCTAAAAAAAATTCCAGCATAATCACCTTTGATAACTATGCTCCAAACTGGATGAGAAGTGTCGTAGGAGTACATTTTAGTTTATAGATTGAACTTTGACAAGATCTATCTGCAGTTTACTGTAGCGATTTTGGAGTTTATGGTCTATAGAGTCTGGTGCCGACGGGTTCACTGGTACCATAAAAATTAGGTTTCCAGCAGAAGGCATTCATACTCTCAATAAATGGAAGTAGTTTGCTAGTAGACAAAAGGCTGAAAATATAATGCTTATAGAGTGAAAGAAAGAAAACGCAACTTTTTTTACGAGGGTTCGTGAGACCCTAAATAAAAATAAAAGCTAAAGTATTTAAAAAAACATTATTCTACCGATTATTAATAATGATAAGAGAAATATCAACTAGCCTGCTGATTCTACCAAATCAACAACTAGCCTTGTGATTCTACCAAATCAATAATGACGAGAGAAATATCAACTAGCTTTCTAAAATCATCAACTTGTTTCCTCAATGGAAATGTTAAATTTCGTTCATTAAACGTATCTTCACAAGCAACCGAATAGTCATTCGCACCAGTAATTTCGGCACGAGCATCGTAATAAACTTTATCTTTGAAATCTGTAATGGCATCTTCAACGGAACGAGTGGCATCCGCATAAACTTCCAAACAAGTATCTAAAGCTTGCTTAACGAACCGTTCTTTTTTTCCCTCTTCAAGAAGTTTACCAATATAGGGTAAAAGATTGGTTGCATTGTTTGCAATTAACTCCATTGATATTACACCAAGTCCCAAGAGATCTGAAGTCTTACTTTTAGGGTTTGATTCAAGAGCTGACACGCAGAAATCATAACTTAACATGCTATCCGGTGTTGTTGATGCATTCTTGCATAGATCAGCGACTACATCACCATTTGCAACAACGACTCTGTGAAGGTTGAGAACAAGCAGAAGGATTAAGAAAATTAATGAAGATGATTTATTCATGACATAACCTGATCAGTGATTTGGACGGGGGGAATTGCTTAAGCGGCCATGGCTGTGGGAATGGCTTAAGCGTCCCCCACCCAACGGCAGTGGGAATGACTCAGACGGCCTCCATTCATGGAGGTGGGAGTGGTTCCAGTGGCCTCCTTCCACGGGGATGGGAATTGCTCAAGCAGCCTCCACCCTATGTGATTTTGGCGGTGGAAATGGCTTAAGCGGACTCCATCTGAATCTAGTAATTTATGATAACTCCATATGATTGTCGCACTCTATTTCCTCAAGTACATTTAACACTTGCATTCTTTTTCCCGTCTCACACTTTTCGCACTTAAATACTGGACTGAAACTTATGAGGTAAAATTCATATGAACTCATCATCTAGTGGTTACTTGCTGTCCAAATTTTAATATTCATTTCATGCTGAAACTATTATTATCAGGGATTCCATTAAAGAGAACCATATCCATTCTTGCGAGTTGCAATGTATGTAAGTTGCTGAAGACTGCAACTTTCTTTAATGTTTTCATATCATCATACTGTTAGAATGAGTTAAGCATCCGTACGTTGTACAGACTACTTTATTACTGTTAATCATAGCCACAGAATCTAGGTTTATTACAGTTGTTATCTGTAACTATACTAATTACAATCTGTTATTCACCTCCTGTAATATTTGTTCTCTGTTGAGTCCGTGAGTCTATATAAGACTCAGTCCTGTACTCTTGTCAGGTTAACATTCATTGAATAAAATACTTCACAGTTTTCACATGGTATCAGATACCAAAAGGAAATTTCAACTTCCTTCTGATCCTGTAACTTTACCTAATCTTCAACTTCTCACCATTAAACCTCCAACTTAAACCTAAAAATGGTGAGAACTACTCAAATAACGCTTGCATCTTCTTCCGATGTCACCAACAACAACAATCTCAACACAAATATGTCTACTGCAACTTTGTTTCCACCCTTATTCTCTTCTAACCACATCCAACAACATCAATTTCTACCTTCTTCGTCACAACAACCACCAACACCGTCTTCTACACATCGACCTTCACCGTCCCACTCTTCTCAACCACCACCATCAACACATCAATCTTTACCTTCTTCATCACAACAATCACCAACACCGCCTTCTACACACCGAACTTCACCACTTTTCACTTCTCAACCAATACAATCACCATTATTTACTGCTACTACACAATCACCATTACAACATACTCCTATTCACTCCTCTTATATGCCACAACAATTACATCAAACTACAAATTTTACCTTCCCACAACAACAAAACATTCAACATCAACCACCACAACAAACAAATTTCTATAATCCGTTTGTTTTTCATAGTCGATTTACAATTTCGTTTCAACACTTCTCCAATTTTATGTCTGGAAAGTTAGATGGATCAAATTACTTAGTTTGGAAAGATCAGATTCTTCTATTCTTATCTATACAAATCTTTATGGTTTTGTTGATGGATCTGTTCATCCTGAGATGCCTACAGTGGTGATTAACAACATTCATTTACCTAATCCAAACTATCTAGAATGGTTGCAGATCGACAAATTTGTTGGATCTTGTATTAATGCAAGTTTTGATAGATCTTTCTCGTCTGAGCTTCTTGGTAAACACATAACACGGGAAAAGTGATTGCATCTGGCTAAGCTGTTTTGTGATCAATTTCTTGCTAGGAAGTCAATGTTGCAATATCAACTTCATACTATCAACAAAGGCTTTTCAACAATCTATGAATTTCTTCATCATATTAAAACAATTGCTGACTCACTTGCAGAAATTGGCAAACCAGTTCAAGATTCTGATCTGGTAATGTATACTCTTAATGGTCATGGTAAAGAATTTATTCACTTTGTGGTTAGTATGCAAAATAGGGAACCTCCATTGTCTTTTTCTGAGCTTCGATATCGACTTTTAATTCATGAACAATTCTTGAAGGAACAAGATTCAGATTCATATTCCTCTCTGATCACAAATCCCACAAATTCTGCATTCTTTGCTAGAAGACAATCTTCATCACAAAATTCTATTTCATCCTACAGAAAACCTATGCCTTCCTTTACACCTAAGCCAACACCATCATCTTTATTAGATCATAGCTCGGTCGACCTCGCATGCGTTGTTATATCAAGCATGTTTTTCAATGTTAGTGATCACAACTATGAGTCCTGATTTATAGTCTGAATATCTAAGTCTCGGACTAGGATAGAAAAGTGTAGTTGAGATCAAGGACTTCATGGAGATTCATTATACAACGACGAAGATCTACTCAAGGAACCTTGGAACTTCATCAACAAAAAGGTATGTGGAGACTTGAACTTATCTATCACTCAAAAGTTTATCTCTTCTATCTCTTACTTCTTATGAGACAAAAGTCGTATGTTATATAGACTGGATCATACACATTTGATATTTCGAGCCGAGTATATCTCGCCTATCTATATCTCGAAATCATGTGTTGCTAAAGTGTTTCGCTTTGATAGGGTTTATCTTCACCTAATGACGAAAGTCATAATGTTTCAATCACTTTGAAAATTGCTTTGACGAGAAATAGTGTAACAACTATACAACGTCCTCTAAGAATGTTTCAATGGTTGGAATGAGAGTTTCGGTCAATATAACCAATGATGGATATAAGCATTGTGTGGTAACACATATGTGCATAAGTCTTATTCCTTAATCCGAAGTTTGCGAACTTTGTTGATTGAGAGAGACCGGACGAATTGGCTTTGCCAAGTCCGCGAACTCAGTCCGCGAACTGACGGAAGTTCTCTTACCGAGAATTTCTGTTGGGATTTCCAAAAACCTCGTTTGCGTGTTTAGTACGCGAACTCAGTCCGCGAACCTAGTCCGCAAACTGGCGGAAGTCTCCTTGCCGAGATTTTCTACTGAGTTTGTCGGTTTCCTTAAGTCCGCGAACTTGTTTACGTACTTGAGTGGGTTATGATCTAAAGATATGCTCTGAACATGAAACTTAAATTACTAAGGAATGCAGTATGCAAACCGTGGCTATAAATTTCATGAGCCGATTCAAACCGAATCGAATCATCTTTTTTTCAATTGTGTCTTGTGTAGTTACATAAGATCTCATAGCAATTGAAAAACTCTCTAACTAGTTCATTTGAGTCAATTGAACTAGTTATGGTGAAGAAGAACAAGGTTAATATGAAATGCTCATATGGTTAACCTTTTGGGTTACTATGTTGAACAAACATACACGTACACGTTTGGGCACGGTTTTCACAAACCCAGTAAACGTATATCTCAAGTGTGTGTGACACGCTAAGTTTTCGATCTAACGGTTGAGAAATATTAGCTTGAATCTAAATCAGGTTTCATCTGACGGTGAATATTGATTGCTTTGTACCTAAGGCAAAACCCTGATTTGAAAACTATATAAAGGAGACATCTAGCATTGGGCAAAACTAATCCCCACACGTATGTGTGATACTAGTGCGCTCTCTAGAGTCGATTCTCCTCTAACCTTTGGTTTTCTTCTCTAAAACCAGGTTAACGACTTAAAGACTTCATTGGGATTGCGAAGCCAGACCGATACTACTTTTATCGTACGTAGTTGTGTGATCCGATCTTGCATCTTCTATCGTACGAGTACAATCTTATTGATTTGCTTGAGATCGTGAGAGTTCTCCGATAGGCAAGATAAAGAAGTCACAAACATCTTCGTCTCACTGTTTGTGATTCCTCGACGTCCTCTTGTTTATACAAGTAAGACTGTTGAGAGGTGATTGATTAATCTAGGCTGTTCTTCAGGAATATAAGGCCGGATTATTAATTGGTTCTTGTTCACCTTGATTTCATATCATAAGACGAAACAAAAACCTAGGGTTCTTCTGTGGGAGACAGATTTATCCTTTGATAGAATTTTTTGTGTGGGGTAGATTTGTTTATTATCAAGTCTGTGATTTTGGGTTGCAGCAACTCTTGGTTGTGGGTGAGATCATCTAAGGGAATCAAGTGCGCTGTGTGCTGCTGGGTTCAGAGGCGTAGGGAGTACAACTATACCTTAAATTAGTGGGAGACTGATTGGGGTTCAACTATAGTCCAGGCCGAAGTTAGCTTGGAGTAGGCTAGTGTCTGTAGCGTCTTAATACAGTGTATATTCAATTTGGACTAGGTCCCAGGTTTTTTTTGCATTTGCGGTTTCCTCTTTAACAAAATTCCGGTGTCTGTGTTATTTCTATTTCCGCATTATATTTGTTATATAATTGAAATAATACAGGTTGTGCGTTCGTGATCATCAATTGGAAATCCGACATTTGGTTGTTGATTGATATTGATTGATCCTTGGATATTGGTCTTTGGTACCTTCCAAGTATTCCTTGTGTTTGATTAGGACTCGATGATTTCTATTAGCTTGAGTAATATCAAAAACAAGAGAGATATATTAACTCCTTGAGGTACTGTTATCTAGATTGAGTCTGACTGTCTAGTTGATTCTCTAGCAAAGTATTTCGGAGTTAGTCCATACAGATAAGCGAAATATTAGGTGGTGTTGTTAGTCCCCCACTTTTTCAATTGGTATCAGAGCAGGCAAACACGTTTAAGACCTTACAAGTCTGTGTTTGTAGCGATCTGACTCTATGGACAAGAGCATTATCTATGATTGTGCAACATCAGTTCAGGGATGTTCAGATAAGTTTCAATTATCTGAAACCACTAAAGATAACTCCTTATAATCTTCTTCAGCCGAATCTACATTCAACTGGAAAAGGTCTCTTGATGAGCAGTTGGATGATCTTTCGGACGATAGTGATTCTGAAGAAGGACAGAATATTGACGAGGACGTTTTTCAATATATCAAGATGTTTAATCAAGCTTTAAAAGAAACAAAGTCAACTGCCTGCTTGAGGAAATTCTTGGGTCCTCTCTGTCAAGAAAACAGAAAGTTGAGAAAACTCTTTAAAGGTTATGATGGTGGATAAAAACTCTTACAATCTACTGTTAAATATCGTGAAGAAGAGGTTCGCTCAAAAAATTCTTAATGTGATAATCTTCTTCGTAATCTCTTTGTGTTGAAAGAGAGACTTGCCGAAACTGAAGCAAGATGTGAATCACAACATAAATGTTTCAATGATAAAGAGTGCAGTCTTCTTACCAAAGAAAAATCCTTGGAAGCTAAACTTAATGCTACTCTTAGTAAGGTAAAATCACTGGAAGAGAATCTAAATAAATTCTGTTCTAGATCTACAGAGTTGTCCTCTATGCTGGGAGCATGTAAAGAACATCATGACAAATGTGGTTTGGGATATAAAAGAATAGATGTTCCAAATATTTGTAAGATTACATTTGTTAAATCTGTTAATAATTATCCATGTGAAAGACTTGTGTCAGCTTGCAAAAACAAGGATTTTACTTCTTCTAAATCTTCTCAGAAGAAAACAGTAAAAAATAAGCCCTTTAACTGCTATTTCTGCGGAAACAAAGGACACTCTAAGCAAAGGTGTCGTCTTCGAAAAATCAATGAAAAACTTCATAACATTCTTACATGGATGTCTAAATAAGTTGTTAAACCTGTATCACAGATTGGTAGAATTAAGGATTATCGCTATCAAGAGATAAAGTGTGATAAGGTTGCTTCTAACCATGTCTTTTCGAAGGATACCTACAATGGGAGAAGAAAGAATGGAAAAAGTGTGACGGATCTTGTAAATCAGTCTGAAAAGAGAAAAAGGAACAAGAGGAAGAAAAACGAGTCAAGTTCTAATATTCTCAAAAAGGACTATGGATCCAATACTTCAAATACAGATTTTCTACACGTCAACAATAGGGTGTCTGATCTGAAGATCTGTATAAACAAACTAAGACGTAATATCAAGAAAACATGGAATGTTGTTAACACAGGTACTTCTAAATCTTCTCTTGATAATGCTTCTTCAACTATACCAGGTAGCTTGATAAATTCCGACGAAAAGGAAAAAGAAGAAGTGAATAATGATGAACAAGATGTTCATCTTATTACACCCTGACATGTTCATGTTGCATCTCTTTTTAATTATAATTAGTGAAAAAGGGATGCTCATGATTCTCAGGATTTTCATCTTGAGAAATCTTTCAGGATTGTACTGCATTCGATGTTACATTATTCCGTTTGCTCCTCAACATCTATTTATTTTTACTTTTTGGGCTTCTTTGGTCTATCTTAGGCCTGATTCTCCAGTACACGCACCAACCCTCACGAAGGTCATGTTCCCTAGGGTTTGATAGAATTCCTTATATATATAATGTGTTCCAGAAGTGCAAAAAGATTTTCTAAAGTCTTTTTGGTGCACAATGGAGGGAAGAAACAAGGTTGAGGATGTTGAGCTTTGTCCTATTGATATATCGTTCTTTCATGCTCTTGATCATGAAAACGAAGACAAACTACCAGTTCATATTTCTTCACACCAGGTAGGAAATCTTCTTGGCGACTTTAAGGGCGTACGAGAACAACTCGGTATTGCAACGAGGAACCTTGACTACCTCAAAGGCGAACTAAGGAAGGCAACTGAGGAACTCATTCATGTCCAATCCCTGGTTGCAGACATGATTTAGTTTTTCGTCTGATCTTGGTTTTAGTTTGTTACCTAGTATGTCTTATTTTTGGATTAGTTGGAAGAATAACTAGTGTTTTGAATAGCGAAGATTGTGACTACACATAGCTATTTTTGTTTTCATCTTATTGTGTTATTTTTTAGGTTTATCGGTTTTTAAATTCTAAAAAATATTTGGAGGATGATGTTATTGCAGTATTGATCTTTATGATTTTGTGATATTGCAATTGATTATGGGAAATGTATTTTTTGCGTCCGTGAACTTGAAGATCCCATATGTTGTCAAAAGTAAAGTCGTTCATGAATTGGTATCCGTATTGATGAAAGGACGAATGGACTTTTGACAAATACAAAAGTTATGCCTATGCTGTCATGTATTTGACGGAAAATAGGGTAAAATCTTTTGTGTGCCAAGGATAAAGTCTATTATGTCGTTATGCAAATAGTAATGAAAAAATAAAATAGATCCTTGTATGAATTCCACGGTATTGATCTTCATTGATCCACTCGGTTTGTATTACAGTGAGGCTCCGTAATGTGTCTTATGTCGAGCACTATACAACTAAGTTGATTATTTAGTGATTAACTTTGTTGGTTGTTCTGTAAGGTACTTTATGTCGAGCACCTTTAAACTAAATTAATCATCTTGATTGGTTATTTAGTTATTTGCTCCGAAAGTTTTCTTTGTCGAGCAAAATAATTGACAATTAAATTGATTACTTCTGTGATTAGTTTGGTTGTGTTTTTCAATTAGATTAAGTATAGGTTCTCTTGTAATTAGTCCAGTTGAGTTTTCATATATTCCACAAGTCCTTGTGTTGAGTATATGAACGGCTATTCTAATCATGTTCTATTGGTTAATGTAGTCGTATATTCCGTAAGGTTTGTCTTATGTTGAGTATGTGAACGATTAAGTTAGTCATCTCCGTATGATTACCTTAGTCGTAGATCCATAAGTTTACTTATTTTGAGCACAATCAATTAAATTAATCACTTTTGTGGTTTGATTTAGTTGTGTATTCCAATTAAATTAATCATGGGTTTACTTGTGATTAATTTGATTGAGTTTTGGATATAGAAAATCATTCCTATGGTTTTTGGTGTCCAATTAAAAATCCTTCTTTTCTTTCGAAATTAAGGTCGCTCTTGTTATTCTTTCGGGAATGACATCTAATGGGGGAGAGTTCTTTTGAACTTGTTCTTAATGGTAATATATTGCGGGGTGTGCGGCTGTGGAATTTCGTAGGGGTTATCTTGTATCTTAAAACTCCTTGATGAATGCATTTAGCTTCGGCTTTATGATTGCATCTAAATTAAGTTGGTATGTATTTTTTTTCTTTTAGTCTATGAAACGTCTCTTCTCGGAAATTGTATTAGGATCCCGTTCTTGTACCTTTGCCAATTTTATTGACAAAAAGGGGGAGAATTAATGTGTAGTTCTACTACATATACATATGGTTTTCGGATCATTGTGTAAAGGGGAGTGGTTTCCATGTGAGATGGAGTATTGACTAAGGGGGAGTGATACATATCACTGTAGTATTATTGTTAAAGTCGTGATGCAATTGGACTATGATGTTACGTAATACTACAATGTCATGGTATAATGATGATCGAGAATCTCGATTTCTCTCATTGTTATAACTACGGATCTTCAACAACAGTGATGCTAAACTTACAACCTTTGGGATCATTGGAGTACTTGGAAGGACAAAGATTTCAGGGAACGTTGAAGATTAGACTATGGAATATGAGCCACTAAAGTTTATCTTTTTTGTATTCCATATGAATTAATAGTTTTTTCACTAAAATTGACAAAGGGGGAGATTGTTAGAGCATAGATCGGTCGACCTCGTATGCGTTCCTATATCAAGAATGTTTGTCAATGTTAGTGATCAAAACTATGAGTCTTGATTTCTAGTCTACATAGCTAAGTCTCGGACTAGGATAAAAAAGTGTAGTTGATCTCAAGGACTTCATGGAGATTCATCATATAACTACGAAGATCTACTCAAGGAACCATGGAACTTCATCAACAAAAAGGTATGTGGAGACTGGAACTTATCTATCACTCAAAATTTTATCTCTTATATCTCCTACTTCTTATGAGACAAAAGTCATATGCTATATAGACTGGATCATACATATTTGATATTTCGATCCGTGTATATCTCGCCTATCTATATCTCGAAATCATGTGCTGGTAAGGCGTTTCGCTTTGATCGGTTTTATCTTCACCTAATGACGAAAGTCATAATGTTTCAATCACTTTGAAAATAGCTTTGACGAGAAATAGTGTAACAACTATATAACGTCCTCTAAGAATGTTTCAATAGTTGGAATGAGAGTTTATGTCGATATAACCAATGATGGATATAAGCATTGTGTGGTAACACATATGTGCATAAGTCCTATTCCTTTATCTGAAGTTTGGGAACTTTATTGATTGAGAGAAATCGGAGGAATTGGCTTTGCCAAGTCCGCGAACTGACGGAAGTTCTCTTACCGAGAATTTCTGCTGGGATTTCCAAAAAACTCGTTTGCGTGGTTAGTCCGCGGACTTGCGGAAGTCTCCTTGCCGAGATTTTCTGCTGTGTTTGGAAAACTCTGTCGGTTTCCTTAAGTCCGGGAATTTGTTTGCGTACTTGAGTGGGTTATGATCTAAAGATGTGCTCTGAACATGAAACTTAGATTACTAAGGAATGCAGTATGCAAACCGTGGCTATAAAGTTCATGAGATGATTCAAATCTAATCGAATCATCTTTGTTTCAATTGTGTCTTGTGTAGTTACATAAGACCTCATGGCAATTGCATAACTCTCTAACTAGTTCATTTGAGTCAATTGAATTAGTTATGGTAAAGAAGAACAAGTTTAATATGAAATATTCATATGGTTAACCTTTTGGGTTACTATGTTGAACCAACATACACGTACACGTTTGGGCACGCTTTACACAAACCCAGTAAACGTATATCTCAAGTGTGTGTGACAAGCTAAGTTTTCGATCTTACGGTTGAGAAATATTAGATTGAATCCAAATCAGGTTTTCATCTAACATTGAATATTGAGTGTTTTGTACCTAAGGCAAAACCCTGATTTGAAGACTATATAAAGGAGACATCTAGCATTGGGAAAAACTAATCCCCACACGTCTATGTGATACTAGTGCGCTCGCTAGAGTCGATTCTCCTCTAACCTTTGGTTTTCTTCTCTAAAACCAGGTTAAGACTTAAATACTTCAGTGGGATTGTGAAGCTTGACCGATACTACTTTTGTCATAGTTGTGTGATATGATCTTGCATCTTGTATCGTACGAGTACAATATTATTGATTGGATTGATATCATGAGAATTCTCAGATAGGCAAGATAAAGAAGTCACACACATCTCCGTCTCACTGTTTGTGATTCCTCGACGTCATCTTGTTTATACAATTAAGACTGTTGAGAGGTGATTGATTAATCTAGGCTGTTCTTCGGGAATATAAGACCGAATTATCAATTGGTTCCTGTTCACCTAGATTTCATATCATAAGACGAAACAAAAATCTAGGGTTCTTCTGTGGGAAACAGATTTATCCTTTGATAGACTTTTCTGTGTGAGACAAATTTGTTTATTATCAAGTCTGCGATTTTGGGTTACAACAACTCTTGGTTTTGGGTGAGATCAGCTAAGGGAATCAAGTGTGCAGTGTCCTGCTGGGATCAGAGGCGTAAGGAGTACAACTGTACCTTGAATTAGTGGGAGACTGATTGGGGTTCAACTATAGTCCAGTCCGAAGTTAGCTTGGAGTAGGCTAGTGTCTGTAGCGGCTTAATACAGTGTGTATTCAATCTAGACTAGTCCCGGGATTTTTCTGCATTTGTGGTTTCCTCGTTAACAAAATTCTGGTGTTTGTGTTATTTTTATTTCTGCATTATATTTGTTATATAATGTAAATAATACAGGTTGTGCGTTTGTGATCATCAATTGTTAATCCGACCTTTGGTTGTTGATTGATATTGATTGATCCTTGGACATTGGTCTTTGGTACCGTCCAAGTATTCCGTGTGTTTGATTAGGAATCAATGATTTCTATTAGCTTGAGTAATATCAAAAACAAGAGAGAGATATTAACTCCTTGAGATACTTTTATCTAGATTGAGTCTGAATGTCTAGTTGATTCTCTAGCAAAGTATTTCGGAGTTATTCCATACATATTGCTAAGCGAAATATTGGGTGGTGTTGTTAGACCCTCGCTTTTTCAATCATCATCTGCTTTAACTAATCATTCTTCACCAGGATTTCGGAAAACTAAATTTAATCATGCACAAAAGAAAATCATTGATTATGGAGAAATACCTTGTCAAATATGCATAAGGATGGTCATCAGGCAAATTGTTGTAGATTTCGATATTCTGCTTCTAGAAACAGTGTTGCACCACCACAAAGAGATTTTCTTGGTCTGGATATTAATGCAGGAAGTACTGCTGCTTCACCTTGGGATTCACAAGAATTTGATCATAATGTTCAGCTTCCCTCTGACGATGCTTATGAATGTGGAGGCCATTGGAGTCATAGCAACTCAGGACCAATTTGGATTCCTGACTCATGAGCATCTAGTCATATGACCAATGATGCATCAATTCTACAGACCCCTACTCCTCACTCTGGACAAGAAAAAGTCATGGTTGGTGATGGTAAGTTAATTCCAATATCCTTAACAGGTCCTTCTACATTATATGCTTCATCAAATCACTTTAATCTACACAAGGTTATTTATGTGCCTCATTTACAATACAATTTAATGTTTGTGGCTCAGTTTACTAAGGATAATAATTGTGTGTTTTTGTTCTATCCTTGGGGGTATGAAATAAAGTCATTGAGGAGCAATCTTATTCTTGCTAGAGGAAAGATGAAGGATGGACTATATCCAATACTATCTGGTCAATCTAAGCCACACAATGCTACTTCAAAAGTTTCTACTACTTCATTTTATAGTCCTTCTTTCACTGTTTTGGTAATATTTTCATCTTTATGGCACTGAAGGCTTGGCCATCCTGCATAGAAGATTATTCAGAAACTTGATAATGATACTCCTATCAAGCTATGAGCAAAATGTTCTTCTACAGTCTCTGAGTCATGTCAGCTAGCTAAGAATAAATGTCTACCTTTTCATTCTACTGGTATTACTTCTAGTTTACCTTTTATTTTAGTTCACTGTGATATTTGGGGCCCTGCCCCTGTGCAATCTCATTTGGGATACAAGTACTATATTCTCTTTGTTGATGATTGTACAAAATTTTCATGGATTTATCCTATGAAACTTAAATCAGATAGTGTTCATTGCTTTAAGATGTTCTAGTCTCTTGTTGAGAATCTTTTTGATGTCAAGATAAAACATTTTCAGTGTGATGGTGCTCTTGGGTTTATTCAAGTGGTATTTCTTTGAGAATCTCATGTCCTCATCTACATCAACAAAATGGTTCGGCAGAAAGAAAACATAGACATGTCACAGAAATGGGAAATACTTTATCCTTTCATACTTCTCTTCCTAAGAAG
This sequence comes from Papaver somniferum, assembly GCF_003573695.1. Taxonomy (NCBI): domain Eukaryota; kingdom Viridiplantae; phylum Streptophyta; class Magnoliopsida; order Ranunculales; family Papaveraceae; genus Papaver; species Papaver somniferum. Next base: position 3,571,856 of record NW_020648415.1, read on the forward strand.
TTTTGGTTTGACTCATTTTTAGCAGCTGTTTTTCTTATCAATAGACTTCCAAGTAAACTTCTTGCTTACAAGTCTCCATATGAAGTTTTATATAAGTATAAACCTGAATATTCACTTCTTAAGGTATTTGGGTGTTTGTGTTATCCAAACCTTGTAGCTTATAAGAAAGACAAGCTTAGTCCCAAATCAACTTCTTGTGTTTTTTTAGGATACAATATTCATCACAAGGGTTACAAATGTATGGATCTGCACACACACAAGATATATTTCACTACTCATGTAGTGTTTGATGAAGATAAGTTTCCTTTTGCTAATACTGCTGAGATGCTTACTTCTTCTCCATCAATGGTACCAACTACTACTTCAGCTTCACTAATACTTCAAGAATCTACATCATCTACTGAAGTCTCTACTTCACTATTGTTGGTTTCTTCTACTGAAGTTTCATCTCCTATAGTATAACCTACTTCTGGTATTCATACAAAGTCCAAATCAGGTATTCATGTTCCTAAACCTCTCTCTAAGGATTTTGTAGAAAATATTACACTGAAACATCATGTCCCTGTTGCACTTGCTACTTTACTAAAACCACCTTCTGAACCCAAATTTTTTAAATAAGCAAGTAAGTTACCGGTTTGGGTTAATTCCATGAAGAATGAATATACTGCTCTCCATGAGAATGACACTTTTTGTTCCATATCATCCCTCTATGAATATACTTGGTTGTAAATGGGTTTATAAGAAAAAAATAGATGTTGATGGTACCATAGATATACACAAAGCTAGATTAGTTGCTAAGGGCTATCACCAAGCAGATGGTATTGACTTTGATGAGACTTTTAGCCATGTAGCTAAAGCAACTACCATTAGATGTGTTTTGAGTTTAGCGATCTCAAACAAGTGGAGCATAAGACAATTGGATGTAAGCAATACTTTTTTACATGGGAATTTTAAGGAAAAAGGTTTATATGGAGCAACCTCCTGGGTTTGTTGATCCAGATCATCCTACTCATGTATGTGAACTTCAGAATTCTTGTATGGACTTAAACAGGCTCCTAGGGCCTGGTATGACAGATTCAGTGGGTATCTTATTAAAAGTGGTTTCAAGAATTCTAGATGTGATAGTTCCAAGTTCATTTATCACAAGAACTCTGAGAGGATGATTCTCCTAGTCTATGTTGATGATATTATTCTTGTTGGGACTTCATATTCTCTACTTACTTCCTTTATTACATCCTTGAAGTCAGAATTTGCAATGAAAGATCTTGGTCCTCTACACTATTTTTTGGGTATTGAAGTTACTTTTGATTCTTCATCTCACAAAATGCTTCTTACTCAAAATAAGTATTCTATGGATTTACTTAGAAAAAATGATATGCTTGGTTGTAAACCATGCAAAACTCCAGTTGTTTCCGGCCAAGGGTGTCTGCTTTTGATGGCACTCTTTTGTCAGATGCTGCTTCTTATAGAAGCTTAGTGGGTGGTCTTCAATATTTAACTCTCATCAGGCCTGACATTAGTTTTGCAGTTAACTATGTGAGGCAATTCATGCACATGCCTAGTGATATTCATCTACAGCTTTCCAAACGAATTCTAAGATATATTAAAGGTTCTTTGTGTCAAGGCATTACTTTACAAGATGGTGATTATTCAACTCTAACTGCTTACTGTGATAGTGACTGGGATGGATGCCTTGATACCCGTAAATCTACATCAGGTTATTGTGTGTTTGTGGGTGGAAACTTAGTGTCTTGGTAATCAAAGAAACAACACATAATCTCTCGCTCTTCCACAGAAGCTGAGTACAGGGGTCTTGCAAATGCAGCTGCTGAAATTTTGTGGCTTTCCTGCTTATTTGAAGAACTATCAGTCTATCTATCTCTTCCTTGTCATTTATACTATGACAATCTTGGTGCAGGCAGTCCCACTGAAAATCCAATTTTTCATGCCCGCACAAAGCATATTGAAGTAGACTATCATATGATTCGTGATCCGGTTAGTTCTGGTTTTCTTAAGGTCTCCTATATTCATACTCTTAGTCAGATCGCAGACTTATTTACCAAAGGATTGTCAAAGTCACAGTTTAGCTTATTGAAGGACAAACTGATGCATGTTGAACGTGCATCTGTTTGAGGGGGGATGTTAGTATGAGTTAAGAATCCGTACGTTGTATGGACTACTTTCTTACTGTTAATCATAGCCACAAGATCTAGGTTTATTACAGTTGTTATCTGTAATTGTATTAATTATAGTTTGTTATTCACCTCCTGCAATATGTCGGTCACCTCCTGCAATATTTGTTCTCTGTTGAGTCCGTGAGTCTATATAAGACTCAGTCCTGTACTCTTGTCAGGTTAACATTCATTGAATACAATAGTTCACAGTTCTCACACATACAGAACATCATACGTAGTTTTAAAGAGACTGCAAAGAAATATCCTAACACATACTACCATATATGAGTAGAAAGCAAACTATTTTGGGAGGTTTTATCGGATGAAAACGCCTTTAGGGTGGGGGTTTGCATACGACGATCACAAAGATGAATATCTAGCTTACATTGGCAGGGACGTAGTTTCTTGCAGGACTTATATGTGTCAGGCGTCCACTTGACGTTGTAGATGATGATTCCCAAGATGATGAAGCTCGTGCAATTGCAACCACCATTCCGAAAATGAAATACCTTGAAATGAGGTAGCAGTTCTCAGTCCAAGTGCTAATTTTGAGATCATCTTAAACCCGCGTCTAGCTTTTCAGGAAGCAGGAAAAAGTATGGAAAAAAATATCACAGGCTAAAAATTAGTGAACTACTATTATCTTGCGAGAGGAAAATTAAGCAAAAAATAACAAAATTATTTTTAATTCATAAACTCAGCCTAGGGACGGGCTCACAGAAAGAACTATTTTTCTACCAATTCGATAATGACAAGAGAAATAATTACTAGCTGTCTTAAATCATCAACTTGTTTCCTCAATGGAAATGTCAAATTTCGTTCGTTGAACACATATTCACAAGTAGACGAGTAAATATACGCACCATTAATCTCCTCACTAGCATCAAAATAATCTTTATTTTTAAAAGCTGTAATGGCATCTTCAGCACAATGAGTGGCATCCGCATAAATTTCCAAACAAGTGTCTAAAGATAGCTTAACGAGACGTTCTTTTTTCCGTCTTCCAAAAGCTTACCGATGTACGATATAAGAGTGGTTGCATTATTTGCACATAATTCCATTCACATAACACCAAGTTCAAAGAGATCGAAAGTCTTACTTTTAGGGTTTGATTCAAGAGCTGTGACACAGAAATCATATTTTAGCATGATATCCGTTGTTGATGCGTTCTTTCATCCATCAGTGATTACATCACAATTCGCAACAACAACTCTGTGAAAGTTGAGAACAAGCAAAAGCTTTAAGAAAAATAATGAAGATGATAGCTTCATGTCTCTTTGAGAAAAAACTTCCGTTCTTCTGAACGATGGATGATATTCTTTGAGTTATATACAGATCTAGGCCTGATTTATTACCCAATAGACAACCATAGGCTTGTTTTTTTCAAGTTTACAAATCTAGGCCTCCATCCATGTTTCCATCCAAATCCGTTATTTTTGTCAATTTCTCGGTCAATTTATTCAATTTCTTCTCAGATGAGTTGAGACAATGATGCACAGATTACCCATTTACCCTCCACACACATGTAAGCATTTGGGTGTTATATCTGATATTAGTGTTAATCCCGGAAAGAATCAACGGGTTAGATTAGATGGAATAGTAAGTCGCCACGTGTCACAAACACAATTAATCAGATTATCTATGGAAGCTCATCTCGAAAACTATCAACGTCCACCAATAAACTTCACTTATAAAATCTAAAATCTTTAGCAGAGTAACATTAATTCGATCTTACTATCTTCTTATTCCCAAAGCCTTTTTTATGATTCTTGTATTCATATCTAATCATAGGATTCAAATTTATTGAGTTTGATACCGAAATTTGGTTTTTATCTTGTTCTACTTCTTTTCCATGTTATCAACTTGAATAATTTCTTCAGGTACCCTCAATTTAGTCCATCAACGAAGTTCAATTCACATAAGTTAACCTAAACCCGATTCAATCTTAATCAAAACCTAAATTTGGATACCAGTTAGCACTTGCAGCAAGATTCAACATGGAAACTGATGCAGTCATATAATATCTAGTAGTACCTATCTTACTAAGTAGTTATGCTTACGTATTGTGAAACCGTATATGTATCGTTATTATCCTATCCTGTTGTAATTATCTAACTTCTGTGTAACTGCCAAGAACCTATTTATTTAGGCTATTCATCTTAATGAAGGAGTATGTTGAATATTATTGAATTACACAGATGTGTTAAGGAGTTTTGCGTTGGTTTCCTCGAAATAACCAATTGGGAGGCAGAGATTTCCTTGAATTAATCTCACTATCATTCTCTCTTACTACTGAAATCTGCAGTTTGTTCCATCCATTACTGTTGTTGTAACAGAAACCTATAATCGACATCAATTACATATGTTCTTAAAGAGGATTTGATAAGGTTCAATATCAGAAAATCAATTCATTCAAAAGATAAGTTTATTATTTTATTGTACTTTCAATTCATTAGAAAAACTTGATTATTCGATTTTGAATTGGTCTGCAACTTACGAAAACTGTTTCTTAAGGTTCTGAAAAACCTAAAAACCCATCCATTTGATTTGATTTGATTTCGGTACCAATTAAATTCATTTGTTGAGAAGTAATGAAATATAGTAAAATGCTCAAATGATTCGGTGAGTTGGGTACCAATTGATCCATTATAAAGATGAATCTGGGGTTGTTCTCGCTATCTGGTGTTGCCTGTGTTGGTAGAGTTTTTGGTAATTGTGGAATTGAAGCTGAAGTGGTGCAGATGGTTTTCTTGTTATGGGGATGAGATGATTTGAGTTCAATATCTAGTATTGGTGGGGTTTCTTAAACTGAGAACTGAGATGGATGAGAACTTAGATTTGTTGGTAGTAGCTTCTATTGAAGCGACATGAATTGAAAAAGAAGATGTTGTTGATGCTTTCCTTGTTGAATCAAAGAGAGCGAGAGACTGAAATAAGTGGCTTGAGTGTTGGTTGATGTGAATCAGTGGGTTTGAAGGAAGAATAAGGGCTCAAGCTTAAATATGGGGGACTTGGTCTAGACTATAAAAGAATAAAATACCATTCCAGTTGCAGTCGTTGGTAGGCCTGTCAATATCTGTCCGATATCCGGAATCCGTTTCCGATTATTCGAGATCCTATAGTATTTTATCTGTTTTATCGGATATTGGATATAATATATTATCAGATATTTCTTTCTTACCATATCGGAATCGGATTAGCCTATATCCGTTTGTTTAGATATCCGATATGCTAAGGAGTAAGGACGTACTTGTAATTTTCTTCTACCCTAGTTATTTCACTCCACTAGACACTCGAAGTCATTTTTTTTTCATTTTTTCTTCTCTTCTTAGTTTCTCAGTCGCCTCTCGACTCTCGTCGCTCTCGAGTCTCCACTCTGTCTCTGCCTCTCTAGATCAATCAATCACTCAGTTGTTTATCAATCACTCACACGCTCAATCAGGTACTGATTCTCTTCTATTTTCTATGTTCGATTTTTTTGTTCGATTCATCGATTCACATGAAAATAGGGTTTCTGTCTTGCAATAAAAAATTAAGGTTTGATATGACTTACATGTATGGATGAAATTAGAGAAAGATTTGAGATGGGTTTAACTTAAATATTGATATAGTTTTAGGGTTTGATTGGATTGATCTATTTTTGAGATGGTTTTGTATTCAATGATTTTTCGACCAACGGGTTTTGTATTTGGTAATTCAACTGCCTCTATGACTATAACTACCTATTCTCGTCAATTTATGCTTGGACTACATAGGGTTCTTATGTTCTGAAGCTATTTTTTTTTTACAATTTCTTTGTTAGGGTTTGAATTTGGCATGTTGTGTTACTTCATGATACAGTGAATTTGGGTTTGATATGAAAATTGGTTGAACTGGAATGCACAGCAAGCACTTGCGAAAATGTTAAAAAAAAACAACCAAGGGAAAGACAGTTGCAACCTCAAAGTCAACCCCTTGCCTCAATCTCAATCAAATGTTGTCGTTTTTAGGGGTGGTTCACAATCACAAAGTGTTGAAGCTTCAACAATTGGATCAACACCGGGTACTAATGACACTAGGAGATTACCAGAACCAGAAGAGAACCTAGCTGATGATAACATGCCAGGCTCTCATACAGATGATGAAGATGGAGAAGCTGGTGAGGATCCACTGATAACTGCTCTGAAGAAAAAGCTTAGAGCAATAAGGTCACCAGTATGGGATGAATTTGAAAGGGATTGTAAATTAAGACACAACAAGAAAACACACGTGAGGGAAGCTGTTGTACTAGGTACATTCCATCATTGCAAGAAGGTAGTTGATGCTGATAGTGTCAGTGGTACTAGAAGATTGCGTAATCATCTAAATATTTGCCAAAAGAGACCACAGAACAAGGATGGACAACAACAGATTTCTACTTCACTGAAAACAGCAGGTAACTAAGCTTAAAATTAGCTAATTAGCAGTATGATCCTGCAGTTTCTAGCGAATTCATGGTTAAAATGATTGCTAAGCATGATTACCCTCTCAACATGGCTCAACATTTTTACTTTAGAATGTTTTGCAAGTCTTTGAACCCTGCTGTTAAGATCATGAGTAGAAACACAACCAGAAGTGATGTGATGAAGTTTTTTCATGAAAAGAAACGAGAATTGCAAGTAGAATTGGATAATCTGATCTCTAGATGTTGTCTTACAACTGATATGTAGACTGTTTAGCATACTAAAGATGGGTATTGTTGTGTAACATGCCACTACATAGATGATGAATGAAATTTGGTTAAGAAAACATTAACTTATATTTTAGTGCCAGCACCACACACAGGAGATGTTCTCACAGAATGTATCAAAACTTGCACTATTGAATGGAACATAGATAGGAAATTCCTTTCTTTAACTGCTGATAATGCTGCTGCTAATGGTGTGATGATGAGAAATTTGATTAAGTGGCTAAATAATAAGGATTGTCTAGTTCTTGATGGGGAATTGTTTCACATGAGGTGTGCCAACCACATTCTTCATTTAGTTGTCCTAGATGGTATGAAAGTTGCTGCTAAGTTTGTGCAATCAATTAGAGATTGTGTTAAGTATGTTAAAGCTTCACAAGCTAGGAAATAGAGGTTTGAAACGGCACTGTCGCAATGTAGGTTGTCTGGAAAGGCAGTTAGTCTTGACGTGGACACTCGATGGAACTCATTTTTTCTTATGCTTAAAAATGCAATTGAGTTGAAAAAAGGGTTTCAAAGATTTGTTGTCCTTGATCCTGAATTCGATTGTATACCAAGTGAAGACGAGTGACAACAAGGGGTAGTTATTTGCAAGTGTTTAGAGGTGTTTAATGATGTTTCAACCAGGTTTGCAGGGATGAAGTATCCAACTGCAAATTTGTGCTACAATGGGGTCTATGAAGTTAACAAGTGCATAAAACAATGGGAAGACAGTGAGTATGCGTATATCAGAGAAATGGGGTTGAATATGAGGGAGAAGTTCGATGTGTATTGGCTTGCAAGTAATTTGGTTATGGGCATCGGAGTTGTGTTAGATCCTAGATACAAAGCAAGATGGGTAGAGTTTTGTTATAAGAAGTTGTATGGAACTGGCTATGCAGTGGAGTATAACAAATTCAAAACAAAATTGACATCTCTTTTTTATGAGTATGATTCACAAAACTCAAATGAAGATGAACACTATTTTGGCGCCCGCAGCTCTGTCTCTAGCTCAAGTATGATGGATTCAGACAATCCAGATGAAGTACGTGATCCTGAATATGCTAAGTTTATGATGGAGAACATTGAATTTGAGGTGCAGAAATCTGAGTTGGACAAGTATTTAGAAGAACCAATGCTTAGCAAAGGCTCACAAAAACATGAGTATTTGTTTGAAATCTTAAGTTGGTGGAAGCTAAATGCACCTAAGTACCCAACTCTTTCAAAGATGGCAAGAGATGTCTTGGATATCCCAGTCACCAGTGTGGCATCCGAATCAATGTTCAGTGCAGGTGGTAGAGTGCTTACAACACACAGAGCTTCATTAGATCCAGAGCTTGTTGAAGAATTGTTGTGCTTAAGAGATTGGTTGCCAGATTTCATTTGTGAAGGTAACATTTTTTTTTTTTTGCTTAAACTCAGTGCATAGATCCATCTGTAATCTGTTATTCTTCTTAGTTCCTATTGAAATATGTTATGACTACATAAGAGAAAAGCATCCCGGATGCTGGTTTTGACCAGTATATTTTGATTTAGAGAGCAATGAGCAGTACAAAACAAACTATCTACTTAGATGTTTTTTCTGAAATACTACTAATCTCTATTTATTGTTAGCACTTTAATTTGGATCTAATCTATGTGTGTTTGTCTGAATGCAGATATGGAAAATTTGAAAATCAACGACGAATGAAGTCAAGAGGGTCAGAGGCTGGAGCCTGGAGAGGAGAGTGACAGATACTTATCTTACTTTCTATAGCATTTGCTTGTGTTTCTTTTCATGTATGTGTGTGTAAGAGACTTACTTAGAGACATAACTACTTAAGAGTAATGTTTTAAGACTTTTTGAAGACAATTTGGATGGTATGTATGGGAAATTTAACTTAAATATCACCTTTGCTGCTCTGCATATGGTTTACAGAAAATAGTTGTTCTTCTTGTCAGAATTAGATATTATCGGATAAATATCCGATATCCGATAGCTTAACCTATCGGAATCGATATCTGATTCCTATAGGATATTATCGGATATCGAATATCCGATAGTGCTTAACCTGTCGGATATCAGAATTCTAAATATCCAACGGATATTCTTCCATTGACAGGCCTAGTCGTTGGTTTGATGCAGGAAGAGAAGTTATGAAGTTGTTTTAGTAAATCCAAGTTTGTTTTAGTAGATCCAAGTTAAAGAGATTCTATTGGGATAAAGCTAAGTTTACTGGTAAGTACTTCGAATTTTTTGTTTTCTTTTACCCCTTTGCAACATTAGTTTAAAGATGCCTCTGATATTTTGTTGCTAAGTGGCTAATGAATTCACTCCGGTGGATTTCTTGGATTCTAGAAGGGTAGTTAGTATTCTATGTTGTTTGTTGAAGATTTTGTGCGGGATTCTACCAAAGAAGGGTAGTTACTTCTTTCATTGAAGTGGGTAATTACTTGTTTTTACCGTGTACTTGTATTTGTGGTTATTGGGACAACTTTCTTCATGGAATGACTGACAGGCTAGGTTATTGTGTTTGTAGTTAGTCTTTCTCCTTCTATGTGTTGGACTTGTAGTGTAATTTTTTTCTTTGTAGATTCTCTGTATTCTTTCTTTTATAATTTGTTAGTTGTAGCTTAAGAGAAGGTTGGTGTTGTTACTGCGATGGTTGATGATACGCAATACTGAAATGAAATTGGTTGCTACATTGAGCCGGTGAACGAATAAACAATGTAGATGAATGCTTAGGTTTGCAGAGTTGTCGTTATGCAGGAGAAATTGGTTTTGATGAATTTTTGAAGATGAGAATGGCATAGAAAAGGTGGTGGAGATGCTGATACATCCGTCAACAGTAATGGATAAACAAGGTTTGCAGAGGTTGTGATGTCAAGAATAAATGGTGGTTGCTTAATAGGAAATTCGTGACAGAATTCTGAAGCTAATTCGTGAGTGACGTGTCAAACACGTGGCTGATGTGATGATGTGCATAATATTACACGGTCAGAACCGAGTCAATATGCAAACTCGCTGAGTTAAACGGGAACTCGCTGAGTTGGAAGAGTTTCAAAGACTGATAAGTCTTTTTATCTAACCCTAACGGAGACAAAAAAGGAGGATAACTGACGGTCAAAACCGGCCTAAATTTGTAAACTTGAGAAAAAAACGGGACTATGGTTATAACCCTAAAAAAACAGGTCTATATCTGTTTTTCACCCATATTCTTTTTATACAAATCTAATTGCAAATCCACTTTAAAAAGGTAACAAAGCGAATTATTTTCAGAAGGAAATAATCTTGCTTCCAAATTAGTTGGCATACTTACGTAAGAGAATAAATTCCAAAATTGGTTTAAAAAAAGATCGTGTTATAGGTTAGCTTTTAGTGTACATTTTAGTTTATAATTAAGAATATATCGTATCTTGGGCATGGTACTGTCTGTATCAACTACAAAATGTCTTTTTTTCCGAAGATTGAGAAAATGTTGTCAAAGTTTTATAGATTAAACTTTGACAAGATCTATCTGCAGTTTACTGTAGCGATTTTGGAGTTTATGGTCCATATAGTCCGGTGCCGGCGGGTTCACTGGTACCATATAAATTAGGTTTCCAGAAAAAGGCATTCATACTCTCAATAAATGGAAGTAGTTTGCTGATCTACTGCTAGTAGACAAAAGGCTGAAAATATAATGTTTATAGAGTGAAAGAAAGATACCCATTGTTGTGCCAAAAAAAAATTACGGGCTAAAAACTCGTAGAAAAACGCAACTTTTTTACGAGGGTTCGTGAGACCCTAAATAAAAATAAAAGCTAAAGTATTTAAAAAACAATTATTCTACTGATTATTAATAATGATAAGAGAAATATCAACTAGCCTGCTGATTGTACAAAATCAACAACTAGCCTTGTGATTCTACCAAATCAATAATGACAAGAGAAATACTAACTAGATGACTGAAATCATCAACTTGTTTCCTCAATGGAAATGTTAAATTTCGTTCGTTAAACGTATCTTCACAAGCAACCGAATAGTCATCCGCACCAATAATTTCGGCACGAGCATCGTAATAAACTTTATCTTTGAAATCTGTAATGGCATCTTCAACAGAACGAGTGGCATCCGCATAAACTTCCAAACAACTATCTAAAGCTTGCTTAACGAACCGTTCTTTTTTTCCCTCTTCAAGAAGTTTACCAATATAGGGTAAAAGATTGGTTGCATTGTTTGCAATTAACTCCATTGATATTACACCAAGTCCAAAGAGATCTGAAGTCTTACTTTTAGGGTTTGATTCAAGAGCTGACACGCAGAAATCATAACTTAACATGCTATCCGGTGTTGTTGATGCATTCTTGCATAGATCAGCGACTACATCACCATTTGCAACGACTCTGTGAAGGTTGAGAACAAGCAGAAGGATTAAGAAAATTAATGAAGTTGATTTATTCATGTTTTCGTTTCTCTTTACCAAAAACTAGAAGAATGATATTCTCTTTATACAGATTCAATCCATGTACTCGTAATTAATTCGCAGAGTTAATTTTGCAAATCAAACTTTAAAAAGGTAAGAAAGCGAATTATTTTCGAAAGGAAATAATCTTGCTTCCAAATTTGTTCGCATACATAAGAGAAAAAAATTTCCGAAATTGGTTTTAAAAATCGTGTAAATAAGTTAGGTTTTAGTGTAAATGGAAATTTTGAAATATGGCTAAAAATAAGTCACGTTTAAACGTTATCACGTGGTGTGCCTTAAAGTTCTCTCGTTTATCATTGTTGCTTCATTTTGCCGTCATAAAAGGGGTTCGTATCTTCTGTGCCAAAGCATTGGTGAGCCACCTGTGCCAAGCCAATAAATTGGTGACACCTGTTCCATTTGATTTGTAACAGCAAAGCCGGGTGGAGTTTTCTTTTTCTACTCTTCTCTGTTAGGTAACAGCATCAAAACTCGGAAGTTGATGCAAGTTTTAAGGGACTTATAATTCAGGAAGACACATTAAACAAAGACATCACACCGGAAACTAGTGATGACCCAAAGCTAGTTGTCCCTGCTATTGATAATAATTGTCAAACAGTGAAGGGGATTAAAATGAAAGAGAAGACAACTGGTACTACTTCTCTTAGGCCAAAGAACGCTTTGGAAAAAGCTGCACCACCAAAAAAAACCTCGACATACGGTTTTAGATCCTCAACGCCCGTCTGCACTTCCATCTCAAATCCAACAGGTAAAATTAAATTTTCTTGATTTTTGGTTGGACATATCTTAATTATTCAATCATCCATTGTCAAGGCTAAATAATGTAGTTCATTCTTGTTAATTATGAATCATTTTTTTCTTCTGTTTTTGACTTGTTATGAGTGATTATTGTTAAAATAATATTCATGTTTCAGGAGCCAAATTCATTTACTGGAACCATGGGAATACGTAGCAATCAAATGTTGCCGATGCCGCCATTGACATTGATACCTCAACGTAGTAACCATGAGCTACGGATGCACCTACCCATGTCTCTGCATTCGCATGATTTCTATATGCGAACTACACGTACATTGATGCAATTACATTTTGTCTTTCAATTGTTTTATTTTTTTTCTGATAAGCTGCAAATTAAAACATTTTGTCTTTCAATTGATAAGACAATCTAGAAAGATAAACTTTTATATTTATTCTTTTGAATACAAAATTTTTATTTCAAATTATAGATTCCAATCCGCTATGCATTTACTGATGTATAGTGCACTATCTTTTCCTACATAGAGATTGCAATAGGTAGATCAAATTTCTAAATGAAACTGAAAGATTGCCGCAGTACCAAACACACCCTAACTATTTTTTCGAAGCAAACGTCCCCTAGTAGTAATAACAAAGAAACTAAGTTAATCCGAATAAACATCAAAGTAATTTTCTGTTTCTATTCTCTCCCCGATCATTTTTTTAGCCAAATCAAGTTTTGATACCGTTACCTATCAGAGAAGAGTAGAAAAAGGAAACTCCAACCGTCTTTGCTGTTACAAATCAAATGGAACAGGTATCACCGTTTTATTGGCTTGGCACAGGTGGCTCACCAATGCTTTGGCACAGAAGATACGGACCCTCATAAAAGTCATGACATAACCTGATCAGTGATTTGGACGGGGGGAATTGCTTAAGAGGCCATGGCGGTGGGAATGGCTTAAGCGTCCCCCACCCAACGGCAGTGGGAATGACTCAGACGGCCTCCATTCATGGAGGTGGGAGTGGTTCAAGTGGCCTCCTTCCACGGGGATGGGAATTGCTCAAGCAGCCTCCACCCTATGTGATTTTGGCGGTGGAAATGGCTTAAGCGGACTCCATCTGAATCTAGTAATTTATGATAACTCCATACGACTGTCGCACTCTATTTCCTCAAGTACATTTAACACTTGCATTCTTTTTCCCGTCTCACACTTTTCGCACTTAAATACTGGACTGAAACTTATGAGGTAGAATTCATATGAACTCATCATCTAGTGGTTACTTGCTGTCCAAATTTTAATATTCATTTCATGCTGAAACTATTATTATCAGGGATTCCATCAAAGAGAACCATATCCATTCTTGCGAGTTGCAATGTATGTAAGTTGCTGAAGACTGCAACTTTCTTTAATGTTTTCATATCATCATACTGTTAGAATGAGTTAAGCATCATCATACTGTTAGAATGAGTTAAGCATCCGTACGCTGTACAGACTACTTTCTTACTGTTAACCATAGCCACAGAATCTAGGTTTATTACAGTTGTTATCTGTAACTATACTAATTACAGTCTGTTATTCACCTCCTGTAATATTTGTTCTCTGTTGAGTCCGTGAGTCTATATAAGACTCAGTCCTGTACTCTTGTCAGATTAACATTCATTGAATACAATACTTCACAGTTTTCACATGGTATCAGAAACCAAAAGGAAATTTCAACTTCCTTCTGATCCTGTAACTTTACCTAATCTTCAACTTCCCACCATTAAACCTGCAACTTAAACCTAAAAATGGTGAGAACTACTCAAATAACGCTTGCATCTTCTTCCGTTGTCACCAACAACAACAACCTCAACACAAATATGTCTACTGCAACTTTGTTTCCACCATTATTCTCTTCTCACCACCTCCAACAACATCAATTTCTACCTTCTTCATCACAACAACCACCAACACCGTCTTCTACACATCGACCTTCACTGTCCCACTCTTCTCAACCACCACCATCAACACATCAATCTTTACCTTCTTCATCACAACAATCACCAACACCGCCTTCTACACACCGACCTTCACCACTTTTCACTTCTCAACCAATACAATCACCATTATTTACTGCTACTACACAATCACCATTCCAACATACTCCTATTCACTCCTCTTATATGCCACAACAATTACATCAAACTACAAATTTTACCTTCCCACAACAACAGCACATTCAACATCAACCACCACAACAAACAAATTTCTATAATCCGTTTGTTTTTCATAGTCGATTTACAATTTCGTTTCAACATATCTCCAATTTTGTGTCTGGAAAGTTAGATGGATCAAACTACTTAGTTTGGAAAGATCAGATCTCTTTTATTCTTATCTATACAAATCTTTATGGTTTTGTTGATGGATCTGTTCATCCTGAGATGCCTACAGTGGTGATTAACAACATTCATTTACCTAATCCAAACTATCTAGAATGGTTGCAGATCGACAAATTTGTTGGACCTTGTATCAATTCAACTGTTGATAGATCTTTCTCGTCTGAGCTTCTTGGTAAACACACAACAAGGGAAAAGTGGTTGCATTTGGCTAAGCTGTTTAGTGATCAATTTCTTGTTAGGAAGTCAATATTACAATATCAACTTCATACTATCAAGAAAGGCTTTTCAACAATCTATGAATTTCTTCATCAGATTAAAACAATTGCTGACTCACTTGCAGAAATTGGTAAACCAGTTCAAGATTCTGATCTGGTAATGTATACTCTTAATGGTCATGGTAAAGAATTTATTCACTTTGTGGTTAGTGTGCAAAATAGGGAACCTCCATTGTCTTTCTATGAGCTTCGATCTCGACTTTTAAGTCATGAACAATTCTTGAAGGAACAAGATTCAGATTCATATTCCTCTCTAATCACAAATACCACAAATTCTGCATTCTTTGTTAGAAAACAATCTTCATCACAAAATTCTACTTCATCCTACAGAAAACCTATGCCTTCCTTTACACATAAGTCAACACCATCATCTTTGTTAGAGCATAGCTCGGTCGACCTCGCATGCGTTGTTATATCAAGCATGTTTGTCAATGTTAGTGATCACAATTATGAGTCTTGATTTATAGTCTGCATATCTAAGTCTCGGACTAGGATAGAAAAGTGTAGTTGATCTCAAGGACTTAATGGCGATTCATTATACAACGACGAAGATCTACTCAAGGAACCGTGGAACTTCGTCAACAAAGAGGTATGTGGAGACTTGAACTTATGTATCACTCTAAAGTTTATCTCTTCTATCTCCTACTTCTTATGAGACAAAAGTCGTATATTATATAGACTGGATCATACACATTTGATATTTCGAGCCGAGTATATCTCGCCTATCTATATATAGAAATCATGTGTTGCTAAAGTGTTTCACTTTGATAGGGTTTATCTTCACCTAATGATGGAAGTCATAATGTTTCAATCACTTTGAAAATCGCTTTGACGAGAAATAGTGTAACAACGATACAACGTCCTCTAAGAATATTTCAATGGTTGGAATGAGAATTTCGGTCAATATAACCAATGATGGATATAAGCATTGTGTGGTACCACATATGTGCATAAGTCCTATTCCTTAATCCGAAGTTTGCGAACTTTGTTGATTAAGAGAGACCGGACGAATTGGCTTTGCCAAGTCCGGGAACTCAGTTTGCGAACTCAGTCCGCGAACTGACGGAAGTTCTCTTACCGAGAATTTCTGCTGGGATTTCCAAAAAACTCGTTTGCGTGTTTAGTCCGCGAACTCAGTCCGCGAACCTAGTCCGCGAACTGGCGGAAGTCTCCTTGCCGAGATTTTCTGCTGAGTTTGGAAAACTCTGCCTATTTCCTTAAGTCCGCGAACTTGTTTGCGTACTTGAGTGGGTTATTATCTAAAGATGTGCTCTGAACATGAAACTTAAATTAATAAGGAATGCAGTATGCAAACCGTGGCTATAAAGTTCATGAGACGATTCAAATCGAATCGAATCATCTTTGTTTCAATTGTGTCTTGTGTAGTTACATAAGATCTCATAGCAATTGAACAACACTTTAACTAGTTCATTTGAGTCAATTGAACTAGTTATGGTGAAGAAGAACAAGGTTAATATGAAATGCTCATATGGTTAACCTTTTGGGTTACTATGTTGAACCAACATACACGTACACGTTTGGGAACGGTTTTCACAAACCCAGTAAACGTATATCTCAAGTGTGTGTGATACGCTAAGTTTTCGATCTAATGGTTGAGAAATATTAGCTTGAATCTAAATCAGGTTTTCATCTGACGGTGAATATTGATTGCTTTGTACCTAAGGCAAAACCCTGATTTGAAGACTATATAAAGGAGACATCTAGCATTGGGAAAAACTAATCCCCACACGTATGTGTGATACTAGTGCGCTCTCTAGAGTCGATTGTCCTCTAACCTTTGGTTTTCTTCTCTAAAACCAGGTTAACGACTTAAAGACTTCATTGGGATTGCGAAGCCAGACCGATACTACTTTTATCATAGTTGTGTGATCCGATCTTGCATCTTCTATCGTACGAGTACAATCTTATTGATTGGATTGAGATCGTGAGAGTTCTCCGATAGGAAAGATAAAGAAGTCACAAACATCTTCGTCTCGCTGTTTGTGATTCCTCGACGTCCTCTTGTTTATACAAGTAAGACTGTTGAGAGGTGATTGATTAATCTAGGCTGTTCTTCAGGAATATAAGGCCGAATTATTAATTGGTTCCTGTTCACCTTGATTTCATATCATAAGACGGAACAAAAACCTAGGGTTCTTCTGTGGGAGACAGATTTATCCTTTGATATACTTTTCTGTGTGAGGTAGATTTGTTTATTATCAAGTCTGCGATTTTTGGTTGCACCAATTCTTGGTTGTGGGTGAGATCAGCTAAGGGAATCAAGTGCGCAGTGTGCTGCTGGGATCAGAGGCGTAGGGAGTACAACTGTACCTTAAATTAGTGGGAGACTGATTGGGGTTCAACTATAGTCCAGTCCAAAGTTAGATTTGAGTAGGCTAGTGTCTGTAGCGGCTTAATATAGTGTGTATTCAATCTGAACTAGGTCCTGGGGTTTTTCTGAATTTTCGTTTTCCTCGTTAACAAAATTCTGGTGTCTGTGTTATTTCTATTTCCGCATTATATTTGTTATATAATTGAAATAATACAGGTTGTGCGTTCGTGATCATCAATTGGAAATACGACCTTTGGTTGTTGATTGATATTGATTGATCCTTGGACATTGGTCTTTGGTACCGTCCAAGTATTCCTTGTGTTTGATTAGGACTCGTTGATTTCTATTAGCTTGAGTAATATCAAAAACAAGAGAGATATACTAACTCCTTGAGGTACTTTTATCTAGATTGAGTCTGACTGTCTAGTTGATTCTCTAGCAAAGTATTTCGGAGTTATTCCATAGATAAGCGAAATATTGGGTGGTGTTGTTAGTCCCCCTCTTTTTCAATTGGTAGCAGGAAAACACGTTTAAGACCTTACAAGTCTGTGTTTTTATCGATCTGACTCTATGGACAAGAGCATTATCTCTGATTGCAAAACATCAGTTCAGGGATGTTCAGATAAGTTTCAATGATCTGAAACCACTAAAGATAACTCCTTATCATCTTCTTCAGCCGAATCTACATTCAACTGGAAAAGGTCTCTTGATGAGCAGTTGGATGATCTTTCGAACGATAGTGATTCTGAAGAAGGACAAAATATTGATGAGGACGTTTTTCAATATATCAAGATGTTTAATCAAGCTTAAAAAGAAACAAAGTCAACTTCCTGATTGAGGAAATTCTTGGGTCCTCTCTGTCAAGAAAACAGAAAGTTGAGAAAAGTCTTTAAAGGTTATGATGGTGGATAAAAACTCTTACAATCTACTGTTAAAGATCGTGAAGAAGAGGTTCTCTCAAAAAATTCTGAATGTGATAATCTTCTTCGTAATCTCTTTGTGTTGATAGAGAGACTTGCCAAAACTGAAGCAAGATGTGAATCACAACAGAAATGTTTCAATGATAAAGAGTGCAGTCTTCTTACCAAAGAAAAATCCTTGGAAGCTAAACTTAATGCTGCTCTTAGTAAGGTAAAATCACTGGAAGAGAATCTAAATAAATTCTGTTCTATCTCTATAAATTTGTCCTCTATGCTGGGAGCATGTAAAGAACATCATGACAAACGTGGTTTGGGATATAAAAGAATAGATGTTCCAAATATTTGTAAGATTACATTTCTTAAAGTTGTTAATAATTCTCCATGTGAAAGACTTGTGTCAGCTTGCAAAAACAAGGATTTTACTTCTTCTAAATCTTCTCATAAGAAAATAGTAAAAAATAAGCCCTTTAACTGCTATTTTTGCGGAAACAAAGGACACTCTGAGCAAAGGTGTCGTCTTCGGAAAATGAATGAAAAACTTCATAACATTCTTACATGGATGTCTAAAGAAGTTGTTAAACCTGTATCACAGATTGGTAGAATTAAGGATTCTCGCTATCAAGGGATAAAGTGTGATAAGGTTGCTTCTAACCATGTCTTTTCGAAGGATACCTATAATGGGAGAAGAAAGAATGGCAAAAGTGTGACGGATCTTGTAAATCAGTCTGAAAAGAGAAAAAGGAACAAGAGGAAGAAAAACGAGTCAAGTTCTAATCTTCTCAAAAAGTACTATGGATCCAATACTTCAAATACAGATTTTCTACACGTCAATAATAGGGTGTTTGATCTGAAGATCTGTATAAACAAACTAAGAAGGAATATCAAGAAAACATGGAATGTTGGTAACACAGGTACTTCTAAATCTTCTCTTGATAATGCTTCTTCAACTATACCAGGTAGCTCGATAAATTCCGACGAAAAGGAAAAAAGAAGAAGTGAATAATGATGAACAAGATGTTCATCTTATTACACCCTGACATGTTCATGTTGCATCTCTTTTTAATTATGATTAGTTAAAAAGGGATGCTCATGATTCTCAGGATTTTCATCTTGAGAAAGCTGTCAGGATTGTACTGCATTCGATGTTACATTATTCCGTTTGCTCCTCAACATCTATTTCTTTTTACTTTTTGGGCTTCTTTGGTCTATCTTAGGCCTGATTCTCCAGTACACGCACCAACCCTCACGAAGGTCATGTTCCCTAGGGTTTGATAGAATTCCTTATATATATAATGTGTTCCAGAAGTGCAAAAAGATTTTCTAAAGTCTTTTTGGTGCACAATGGAGGGAAGCAACAAGGTTGAGGATGTTGAGCTTTGTCCTATTGATATCTCGTGCTTTCATGCTCTTGATCATGAAAACGAAGACAAACTACCAATTCAGATTTCTTCACACCTAGTAGGAAATCTTCTTGGAGACTTTAAGGGCGTACGAGAACAACTCGTTATTGCAACGAGGAACCTTGACTACCTCAAAGGTGAACTAAGGAAGGCAACTTAGGAACTCATTCATGTCCAATCCCTGGTTGCAGACAGGATTTAATTTTTCGTCTGATCTTGGTTTTAGTTTGTTACCTAGTATGTCTTATTTTTGGATTAGTTGGAAGAATAACTAGTGTTTTGAATAGCGAAGATTGTGACTACACATAGCTATATTTGTTTTCATCTTCTTGTGTTATTTTTTAGGTTTATTGGTTTTTAAATTCTAAAAAATATTTGGAGGATGATATTATTGCAGTATTGATCTTTATGATTTTGTGATATTGCAATTGATTATGGGATATGTATTTTTTGCGTCCGTGAACTTGAAGATCCCATAAGTTGTCAAAAGTAAAGTCGTTCATGAATTGGTATCCGTATTGATGAAAGGACGAACGGACTTTTGACAAATACAAAAGTTATGCCTATGCAGCCATGTATTTGACGGAAAATAGGGTAAAAAATTTTGTGTGCCAAGGATAAAGTCTATTATGTCGTTATGCAAATAGTAATGAAAAAATAAAATAGATCCTTGTATGAATTCCACGGTATTGATCTTCATTGATCCACTCGGTTTGTATTACAGTGAGGCTCCGTAATGTGTCTTATGTCGAGCACTATACAACTAAGTTGATTATTTAGTGATTAACTTTGTTGGTTGTTCTGTAAGGTACTTTATGTCGAGCACCTTTAAACTAAATTAATCATCTTGATTGGTTATTTAGTTATTTGCTCCGAAAGTTTTCTTTGTCGAGCAAAACAATTGACAATTAAATTGACTACTTTTGTGATTAGTTTGGTTGTGTTTTTCAATTAGATTAATTATAGGTTCTCTTGTAATTAGTCTAGTTGAGTTTTCATATATTCCACAAGTCCTTGTGTTGAGTATATGAACGGCTATTCTAATCATGTTCTATTGGTTAATGTAATCGCATATTCCGTAAGGTTTGTCTTATGTTGAGTATGTGAACGATTAAGTTAGTCATCTCCGTATGATTACCTTAGTCGTAGCTCCGTAAGTTTACTTATGTTGAGCACAATCAATTAAATTGATCACTTTTGTTGTTTGATTTAGTTGCGTATTCCAATTAAATTAATCATGGGTTTACTTGTGATTAATTTGATTGAGTTTTGGATATAGAAAATCATTCCTATGGTTTTTGGTGTCCAATTAAAAATCCTTCTTTTCTTTCGAAATTAAGGTCGCTCTTGTTATTCTTTCGGGAATGACATCTAATGGGGGAGAGTTCTTTTGAACTTGTTCTTAATGGTAATATCTTGCGGGTGTGCGGCTGTAGAATTTTATAGGGGTTATCTTGTATCTTAAAACTCCTTGATGAATGCATTTAGCTTCGGCTTTATGATTTCATCTAAATTAAGTTGGTTTGTATTTTTTTTATTTTAGTCTATGAAACGTCTCTTCTCGGAAATTTCATTAGGATCCCGTTCTTGTACCTTTGCCAATTTTATTGAAAAAAAGGGGGAGAATTAATGTGTAGTTCTACTACATATACATATGGTTTTCGGATCATTGTGTAAGGGGGAGTGGTTTCCATGTGAGATGGAGTATTGACTAAGAGGGAGTGATACATATCACTGTAGTATTATTGTTAAAGTCGTGATGCAATTGGACTATGATGTTACATAATATTACTATGTCACTGTATAATGATGATCGAGAATCTCGATTTCTCTCATTGTTATAGCTACGGATCTTCAACAACGGTGATGCTAAACTTACAACCTTTGGGATCATTGGAGTACTTGGAAAGACAAAGATTTCAGGGAACGTTGAGGATTAGACTATGGAATATGATCCACTAAAGTTTATCTTTTTTTTATTCCATATGTATTAATAGTTTTTTAACTAAAATTGACAAAGGGGGAGATTGTTAGAGCATAGCTCGGTCGACCTCGCATGCATTGCTATATCAAGCATGTTTGTCAATGTTAGTGATCAAAACTATGAATCTTGATTTCTAGTCTACATAGCTAAGTCTTGGACAAGGATAAAAAAGTGTAGTTGAGCTCAAGGACTTCATGGAGATTCATCATATAACTACGAAGATCTACTCAAGGAACCATGGAACTTCATTAACAAAAAGGTATGTGGAGACTTGAACTTATCTATCACTCAAAAGTTTATCTCTTCTATCTCCTACTTCTTATGAGACAAAAGTCGTATGCTAGATAGACTGGATCATACACATTTGATATTTCGAGCCGAGTATATCTCGCCTATCTATATCTCGAAATCATGTGCTGGTAAGGCGTTTCGCTTTGATCGGGTTTATCTTCACCTAATGACGAAAGTCATAATGTTTCAATCACTTTGAAAATCGCTTTGACGAGAAATAGTGTAACAACTATATAACGTCCTCTTAGAATATTTCAATAGTTGTAATGAGAGTTTAGGTCGATATAACCAATGATGGATATAAGCATTGTGTGGTAACACATATGTGCATAAGTCCTATTCCTTTATCTGAAGTTTAGGAACTTTATTGATTGAGAGAAACCGGAGTAATTGGCTTTGCCAAGTCCGCGAACTGACGGAAGTTCTCTTACCGATAATTTCTGCTGGGATTTCCAAAAAACTCGTTTACGTGTTTAGTCCGCGAACTCAGTCCGCGAACCTAGTCCGCGAACTGGCGGAAGGCTCCTTGCCGAGATTTTCTGCTGTGTTTGGAAAACTCTGCCGGTTGCCTTAAGTCCGGGAATTTGTTTGCGTACTTGAGTGGGTTATGATCTGAAGATGTGCTCTGAACATGAAACTTAAATTACCAAGGAATGCAATATGCAAACTGTGGCTATAAAGTTCATGAGATTATTCAAATTGAATCGAATCATCTTTGTTTCAATTGCGTCTTGTGTAGTTACGTAAGACCTTATGGTAAGTGCATAACTCTCTAACTAGTTCATTTGAGTCAATTGAATTAGTTATGGTGAAGAATAACAAGTTTAATATGAAATGTTCATATGGTTAACCTTTTCGGTTACTATATTGAACCAACATACACGTACACGTTTGGGCACACTTTTCACAAACCCAGTAAACGTATATCTCAAGTGTGTGTGACAAGCTAAGTTTTTGATCTAACGTTTGAGAAATATTAGATTGAATCCAAATCAGGTTTTTATCTAACGTTGAATATTGAGTGTTTTGTACCTAAGGCAAAACCCTGATTTGAAGACTATATAAAGGAGACATCTAGCATCGGGAAAAACTAATCCCCACACGTATGTGTGCTACTAGTGCGCTCGCTAGAGTCGATCTCCATTAGATATTAAGTTTCTTCTCTAAACTAGAGTTAACGACTTAAAGATTTCAGTGGGATTGTGAAGCTAGACCGATACTACTTTTATCGTACTTGTGTGATATGATCTTGCATCTTCTATCGTACAAGTACAATCTTATTGATTGGATTGAGATCATGAGAGTTCTCAGATAGGAAAGATAAAGAAGTCACAAACATCTCCGTCTCACTGTTTGTGATTCCTCGACGTCATCTTGTTTATACAAGTAAGACTGTTGAGAGGTGATTGATTAATCTAGGCTGTTCTTTGGGAATATAAGACCGAATTATCAATTGGTTCATGTTCACCTAGATTTCATATCATAAGACGGAACAAAAATCTAGGGTTCTTCTGTGGGAGACAGATTTATCCTTTGATAGACTTTTCTGTGTGAGACAGATTTGTTTATTATCAAGTCTGCGATTTTGGGTTACAACAACTCTTGGTTGTGGGTGAGATCAGCTAAGGGAATCAACTGTGCAGTGTCCTGCTGGGATCAGAGGCGTAATGAGTACAACTGTACCTTGAATTAGTGGGAGACTGATTGGGGTTCAACTATATTCTAGTCCGAAGTTATCTTGGAGTAGGCTAGTGTTTGTAGCGGCTTAATACAGTGTGTATTCAATCTGGACTAGTCCCGAGATTTTTCTGCATTTGCGGTTTCCTCGTTAACAAAATTCTGGTGTTTGTGTTATTTTTATTTCTGCATTATATTTGTTATATAATGTAAATAATACAGGTTGTGTGTTTGTGATCATCAATTGGTAATCCAACCTTTGGTTATTGATTGATCCTTGGACATTGGTCTTATGTACCGTCCAAGTATTCCTTGTGTTTGATTAGGACTCAATGATTTCTATTAGCTTGAGTAATATCAAAAACAAGAGAGAGATATTAACTCCTTGAGATACTTTTATCTATATTGAGTCTGACTGTCTAGTTGATTCTCTAGCAAAGTATTTCGGAGTTAGTCCATACAGATTGCTAAGCGAAATATTGGGTGGGGTTGTTAGACCCCCGCTTTTTCAATCATCATCTGCTTTAACTAATCATTCTTCACCAGGATTTCGGAAAACTAAATTTAATCCTGCACAGAAGCAAATCATTGATTATGGAGAAATACCTTGTCAGACATGTCATAAGGATGGTCATCAGGCAAATTGTTGTAGATTTCGATATTCTGCTTCTAGAAACAGTGTTGCACCACCACAAAGAGCTTTTCTTGGTGTGGATATTAATGCAGGAAGTACTGCTGCTTCACCTTGGGATTCACAAGAATTTGATCATAATGTTCAGCTTCCCTCTGACGATGCTTATGAATGTGGATTCCATTGGAGTCATAGCAACTCAGGACCAATTTGGATTCCTGACTCAGGAGCATCTAGTCATATGACCAATGATGCATCAATTCTACAGACCCCTACTCCTCACTCTGGACAAGAAAAAGTCATGGTTGGTGATGGTAAGTTAATTCCAATATCCTTAACAGGTCCTTCTACATTATCTTCTTCATCAAATCACTTTAATTTACAAAAGGTTATTTATGTGCCTCATTTACAATACAATTTAATGTTTTTGGCTCAGTTTACTAAGGATAATAATTGTGTGTTTTTGTTCTATCCTTGGGGGTATGAAATAAAGTCATTGAGGAGAAATCTTATTCTTTCTAGAGGAAAGATGAAGGATGAACTATATCCAATACTATCTGGTCAATCTAAGCCACACAATGTTGTTTCAAAAGTTTCTACTGCTTCACCTTATAGTTCTGCTTTCACTGTTTTGGTAGCATTTTCATCTTTATGGCACTCAAGGCTAGGCCATCCTGCATAGAAGATTATTCAGAAGCTTGATAATGATACTGCTATCAAGCTATGAGCAAAATGTTCTTCTACAGTCTGTGAGTCATGTCAGCTAGCTAAGAATAAATGTCTACCTTTTCATTATACTGGTAGTACTTCTAGTTTACCTTTTATGTTAGTTCACTGTGATATTTGGGGCCCTGCCCTGTGCAATCTCATTTGGGATACAAGTACTATATTCTCTTTGTTGATGATTGTACAAAATTTTCATGGATTTATCCAATGAAACTTAAATCAGATAGTGTTCATTGCTTTAAGCTGTTCAAGTTTCTTGTTGAGAATATTTTTGATGTCAAGATAAAAAAATTTCAGTGTGATGGTGCTCTTTGGTTTATCAAAGGTCCTTTTAGAGAGTTACTTGATTCAAGTGGTATTTCTTTGAGAATCTCATGTCCTCATCTGCATCAACAAAATGGTTCGGCAGAAAAAAAACATAGACATGTGACAGAAATGGGAAATACTTTATCCTTTCATACTTCTCTTCCTAAGAAGTTTTGGTTTGACTCATTTTTAGCAGCTATTTTTCTTATCAATAGACTTCCAAGTAAACATCTTGCTTACAAGTCTCCATATGAAGTTTTATATAAGTCTAAACCTGAATATTCACTTCTTAAGGTATTTGGGTGTTTGTGTTATCCAAACCTTGTAGCTTATAAGAAAGACAAGCTTAGTCCCAAATCAACTTCTTGTGTTTTTTTAGGATACAGTATTCATCAAAAGGGTTACAAATGTATGGATCTGCACACACACAAGATATATTTCACTAATCATGTAGTGTTTGATGAAGCTAAGTTTCCTTTTGCTAATACTGCTGAGCTGCTTACTTCTTCTCCATCAATGGTACCAACTACTACTTCAGCTTCACCAATACTTCAAGAATCTACATCAGCTACTGAAGTCTCTACTTCACCATTGTTGGTTTCTTCTATTGAAGTTTCATCTCCTACAGTATCATCTACTTCTGGTATTCATACAAAGTCCAAATCAGGTATTCATGTTCCTAAACCTCTCTCTAACGATTTTGTAGAAAATATTACACTGAAACATCATGTCCCTGTTTCACTTGCTACTTTACTAAAACCACCTTCTGAACCCAAATTTTTTAAAGAAGCAAGTAAGTTACCAGTTTGGGTTAATGCCATGAAGAATGAATATACTGCTCTCCATGAGAATGACACTTTTATTCATGTTCCATATCATCCCTCTATGAATATACTTGGTTGTAAATGGGTTTATAAGACAAAATTACATGTTGATGGTACCGTAGATAGACACAAAGCTAGATTAGTTGCTAAGGGATATCACCAAGTATATGGTACTGACTTTGATGAGACTTTTAGCCATGTAGCTAAAGCAACTACCATTAGATGTGTTTTGAGTTTAGCGATCTCAAACAAGTGGAGCATAAGACAATTGGATGTAAGCAATGCTTTTTTACATGGGAATTTAAAGAAAAAAGTTTATATGGAGAAACCTCATGGGTTTGTTGATCCAGATCATCCTACTCATGTATGTGAAATTAAGAATTCTTGTATGGACTTAAACAGGCTCCTAGGGCCTGGTATGACATATTCAGTGGGTATCTTATTAAAAGTGGTTTCAAGAATTCTAGCTGTGATAGTTCCATGTTCATTTATCACAAGAACTCTGAGAGGATGATTCTCCTAGTCTATGTTGATGATATTATTCTTGTTGGGACTTCATATTCTCTACTTACTTCCTTTATTACATCCTTGAAGTCAGAATTTGCAATGAAAGATCTTGGTTCTCTACACTATTTTTTGGGTATTGAAGTTACTTTTGATTCTTCATCTCACAAAATGCTTCTTACTCAAAATAAGTATTCTATGGATTTACTTAGAAAACATGATATGCTTGGTTGTAAACCATGCAGAACTCCAGTTGTTTCAGGCCAAGGGTGTCTGCTTTTGATGGCACTCTTTTGTCAGATGCTGCTTCTTATAGAAGCTTAGTGGGTGGTCTTCAATATTTAACTCTCATCAGGCCTGACATTATTTTTGCAGTTAACTATGTGAGCCAATTCATGCACATGCCTAGTGATATTCATCTACAACTTGCCAAACGAATTCTAAGATATATTAATGGTTTTTTGTGTCAAGGCATTACTTTACAAGATGGTGATTGTTCAACTTTAACTGCTTACTGTGATAGTGACTGGGCTGGATGCCCCGATACACATAAATCTACATCAGGTTATTGTGTGTTTGTGGGTGGCAACTTAGTGTCTTGGTCATCAAAGAAACAACACATAATCTCTCGCTCTTCCGCAGAAGCTGAGTACAGGGGTCTTCCAAATATAGCTGCTGAAATTTTGTGGCTTTCCTGCTTATTTGAAGAACTATCAGTCTATCTATCTCTTCCTTGTCATTTATACTATGACAATCTTGGTGCAGGCAGTCCCACTGAAAATACAATTTTTCATGCCCGCACAAAGCATATTGTAGTAGACTATCATATGATTCGTAATCTGGTTAGTTCTGGTTTTCTTAAGGTCACCTATATTCATACTCTTAGTCAGATCACAGACTTATTTACCAAAGGATTGTCAAAGTCACAGTTTAGCTTATTGAAGGACAAACTGATGCCTGCTGTACGTGCATCTGTTTGAGGAGGGATGTTAGAATGAGTTAAGCATCAGTACGTTGTATGGACTACTTTCTTACTGTTAATCATAGCCACATGATCTAGGTTTATTACAGTTGTTATCTGTAATTGTATTAATTATAGTTTGTTATTCACCTCCTGTAATATGTTGGTCACCTCCTGTAATATTTGTTTTCTGTTGAGTTCGTGAGTCTATATAAGACTCAGTCTTGTACTCTTGTCAGGTTAACATTCATTGAATACAATAGTTCACATTTCTCACACATACAGAACATCATACGTAGTTTTAAAGTGACTGCAAAGAAATAGCCTAACACATACTACCATATATGAGAAGAAAGCAAACTATTTTGGGAGGTTTTCTCGGATGAAAACGCCTTTAGGGTGGGGGTTTGCATACGACGATCACAAAGATGAATATCTAGCTTACGTTGGCAGGGACGTAGTTTCTTGCAGGACTTATATGTGTCAGACGTCCACTTGACGTTGTAGATGATGATTCCCAAGATGATGAAGCTCGTGCAATTGCAACCACCATGCCGAAAATGAAATACCTTGGAATGAGGTAGCGGTTCTCAGTCCAAGTGCTAATCTTGAGATCAACTTAAACCCGCGTCTAGCTTTTCAGGAAGCAGGAAAAAGTATGGAAAAAAATATCACAGGCTAAAAATTAGTGAACTACTATTATCTTGCGAGAGGAAAATTAAGCAAAAAATAACAAAATTATTTTTAATTCATAAATTCAGCCTAGGGACGGGCTCACAGAAAGAACTATTTTTCTACCGATTCGATAATGACAAGAGAAATAATTACTAGCTGTCTTAAATCATCAACTTGTTTCCTCAATGGAAATGTCAAATTTCGTTCGTTGAACACATCTTCACAAGTAGCCGAGTAAATATCCGCACCATTAATCTCCTCACTAGCATCAAAATAATCTTTATTTTTAAAAGCTGTAATGGCATCTTCAGCACAACGCCTGGCATCCGCATAAACTTCCAAAAAAGTGTCTAAAGATAGCTTAACGAGCCGTTCTTTTTTCCGTCTTCCAAAAGCTTACCGATGTACTATATAAGATTGGTTGCATTATTTGCACATAATTCCATTGACATAACACCAAGTTCAAAGAGATCAGAAGTCTTACTTTTAGGGTTTGATTCAAGAGCTGTGACACAGAAATCATATGTTAGCATGATATCCGTTGTTGATGCGTTCTTTCATACATCAGTGATTACATCACCATTCGCAACAACAACTCTGTGAAAGTTGAGAACATCCAAAAGATTTAAGAAAAATAATGAAGATGATAGTTTCATGTTTTCCGTGTCTCTTTGCGGAAAAACTTCCGTTCTTCTGAACGATGGATGATATTTTTTGAGTTATATACAGATCTAGGCCTGATTTATTACCCAATAGACAACCATAGGCTTGTTTTTTTCAAGTTTACAAATCTAGGCCTCTATCCATGTTTCCATCCAAATCCGTTACTTTTGTCAATTTCTCGGTCGATTTATTCAATTTCTCCTCAGATGAGTTGAGACAATGACGCACAGATTACCCATTTACCCTCCACACACATGTAAGCATTTGGGTGTTAGATCTGATATTAGTGTTAATCCCGGAAAGAATCAACGGGTTAGATTAGATGGAATAGTAAGTCGCCACGTGTCACAAACACAATTAATCAGATTATCTATGGAAGCTCATCTCGAAAATTATCAACGTCCACCAATAAACTGCACTTATAAAATCTAAAATCTTTAGCAGAGTAACATTAATTCGATTTTACTATCTTCTTATTCCCAAAGCCTTTTTTATGATTCTTGTATTCATATCTAATCATAGGATTCAAATTTATTGAGTTTGATACCGAAATTTGGTTATTTTTTATCTTGATCTACTTCTTTTCCATGTTATCAACTTGAATAATTTCTTCAGGTACCCTCAATTTAGTCCATCAACGAAGGTCAATTCACATAAGTTAACCTAAACCCGATTCAATCTTAATCAAAACCTAAATTTGGATACCAGCTAGCACTTGCAGCAAGATTCAACATGGAAACTGATGCAGTCATCTAATATCTAGTAGTACCTATCTTACTAAGTAGTTATGCTTACGTATTGTGAAACCGTATATGTATCGTTATTATCCTATCCTGTTGTAATTATCTAACTTCTGTGTAACTGCCAAGAACCTATTTATTTAGGCTATTCATCTTAATGAAGGAGTATGTTGAATATTATTGAATTACACAGATGTGTTAAGGAGTTTTGCGTTGGTTTCCTCGAAATAACCAATTGGGAGGCAGAGATTTCCTTGAATTAATCTCACTATCATTCTCTCTTACTACTGAAATATGCAGTTTGTTCCAGCTATTACTGTTGTCGTAACATCTTGGTATCCAGAGCCAGACCATGGATTCAAAGGAAGGACAAAAGAAATCATCAGAACAACAAAATACACCATCGCTGAAGACTATTGAACTAGGTCAAAGTGCAATTCTGAATACGTTAAAGGATTTATGTGGACACTTCAAAACCATTGCAGATCATCTTTTGGAAAAGTCTGTTCAAGAGAATGTTGAAACTTCTTCAAACCCAAGATACACAAGAGGTGTTCGATCAAATAACGGAAAGGAATTTCAGCAGAACTCTTCATTTGATTATCAAAAACCCCGGGTGAAACTAGACTTTCCTCGCTTTGTTATTGGAGAAGACCCAGCCATCTATATTTGTAAGGCAGAACAATGGTTTTTTCATCATGAAATACCACTCTCAGAGCGAGTTCAATCGGCAGGATATCACCTTGAAGGAGATGCGCGACTATGGTTTCAATTTCTTAAGTAGGAAATGGTTTATGTTTCTTGGGAAGAGTACAAGGACAACTTGTATGCAAGGTTTGGTGATAATCCGTATATGAATTTATTTGGATATTTGTCGAAGTTAAGCCAAACTAGCACCGTTCAAGAATTTCGAGAAAAATTCGAAAAGCTATTGGCAAAAGGAGGACCAATACCCCAGCATCAACAGGTCAGTATGTTTATTAGTGGGTTAGATGTTAGCATTCGTACTGATGTGCAAGCAAATAAACCTACAACACTTTCGTCTACAATTGGTTTAGCACGTTTATTTGAAGCTCGAAATGTATCTAACAAACCAGTCACTTCATCGGTTTCAAAGACACATGTTCAACCACTGAATACTCATGTTAGTTCTTCTTTAGCACCAGTAAGAAAGATGTCGATTAATGAAATAAATGAAAGAAAAATCAAGGGATTATGTTTTAAATGTAACGAGAAGTTTGTACCTGGACATCGCTGCAAGAGGCTTTTTGCTATTCAAGCAAATCTAGAAGATAGTGACGATGATGTCGAAAGTAAAGTTGAAGAAATTTTTGATAAGCAAAATGAAGTGCCAGAGATTTCTTTGCACGCAATTATCGGTAGCCGAACACCTGAAACAATGCAAGTCATTGGGGAACTTGGGCTTAAGTCAGTGGATGTTTTAATAGATTTGGGTAGCACACATAACTTTGTTTGTGAACGAATTGCAGAGAAAATTGGGTTGCAGCCTATAACAAAGGGAAGGCTAGAAGTAATGGTAGATACAGGAGAAAAGGTAACAAGTTCAGGTATATTTCTCAAAGTTTAAAATGCATTTCAAAGTTGATGGGAAGGAAGTTTCTTTACAAGGGTTATAAACATCTGAAAAAATAGTTGATGGAAGTCCTAGTGTACTTGGAGCAGCTACGAAGAATAAAGAAAATTTGTTGTACATATGTTCTCTCAAAACGTCACAGTCACCAAGGTGTCAATCAACAGAAATTGCTGACACAAATGGCAAAGCATATGAAGAAATTGTACCTGATGCTAAAGTTGATCATCTTTATAACCCCTTTACTCATTCCAGGCATTTCTCTTGAGGAAAAGGGAACATTTTAAGGGGGAAGGAGTTGATGCAGTTATCTAATATCTAGTAGTACATATATTACTAAGTAGTTCTGCTTACGTATTGCGAAACCGTATATGTATCGTTATTATCCTGTCCTGTTGTAATTATCTAACTTCTGTGTAACCGTGTAACTGCCAAGAACCTATTTATTTAGGCTATTCATCTTAATGAAGGAGTATGTTGAATATTATTGAATTACACAGATGTGTTAAGGAGTTTTGCGTTGGTTTCCTCGAAATAACCAATTGGGAGGCAGAGATTTCCTCGAATTAATCTCACTATCATTCTCTCTTACTACTGATATCTGCAGTTTGTTCCAGCCATTACTGTTGTTGTAACAGAAACCTATAATCGACATCAATTACATATGTTCTTAAAGAGGATTTGATAAGGTTCAATATCAGCAAATCAATTCATTCAAAAGATAAGTTTATTCTTTTATTTTACTTTCAATTCATTAGAAAAACTTGATTATTCGATTTTGAATTGGTCTGCAACTTACGAAAACTGTTTCTTAAGGTTCTGAAAAACCTAAAAACCCATCCATTTGATTTGATTTGATTTGGGTACCAATTAAATTCATTTGTTGAGAAGTAATGAAATATAGTAAAATGCTCCAATGATTCGGTGAGTTGGGTACCAATTAATCCATTATAAAGATGAATCTGGGGTTGTTCTCGCTATCTGGTGTTGCCTGTGTTTATCAATCACTCACCCGCTCAATCAGGTACTGATTCTCTTCGATTTTCTATTTTCGATTTTTGTGTTCGATTCATCGATTCACATGAAAATAGGGTTTCTGTCTTGCAATAAAAAATTAAGGTTTGATATGACTTACATGTATGGATGAAATTAGAGAAAGATTTGAGATCGGTTTAACTTAAATATTGATATAGTTTTAGGGTTTGATTGGATTGATATATTTTTGAGATGGTTTTGTATTCAATGATTTTTCGACCAACGGGTTTTGTATTTGGTAATTCAACTGCCTCTATGACTATAACTACCTATTCTCGTCAATTTATGCTTGGACTACATAGGGTTCTTCTGTTCTGAAGCTATTTATTTTTTACAATTTCTTTGTTAGGGTTTGAATTTGGCATGTTGTGTTACTTCATGATACAGTAAATTTGGGTTTGATATGAAAATTGGTTTAACTGGAATACACAGCAAGCACTTGCGAAAATGTTAAAAAAACAACCAAGGGCAAGACAATTGCAACCTCAAAGTCAACCCCTTTTCCTCAATCTCAATCAAATGTTGTCGTTTTTAGGGGTGGTTCAAAATCACAAAGTGTTCAAGCTTCAGCAATTGGCTCAACACCGGGTACTAGTGACACTAGGAGATTACCAGAACCAGAAGAGAACCTAGCTGATGATAACATGCCAGGCTTTCATACAGATGATGAAGATGGATAAGCTGGTGAGGATACACTGATAATTGCTTTGAAGAAAAACCTTAGAGCAATAAGGTCACCAGTGTGGGATGAATTTGAAAGGGATTGTAAAGTAAGACACAACAAGAAAACACACGTTAGGGAAGTTGTTGTACTAGGTACATGCCATCATTGCAAGAAGGTAGTTGATGCTGATAGTGTCAGTGGTACTACAAGATTGCGTAATCATCTAAAGATTTGCCAAAAGAGACCACAAAACAAGGATGGACAACAACAGATTTCTACTTCACTGAAAACAGCAGGTAACAAAGCTTTAAAATTAGCTAATTGGAAGTATGATCCTGCAGTTTCTAGGGAATACATGGTTAAAATGATTGCTAAGCATGATTACCCTCTCAACATGGCTCAACATTTTTACTTTAGAATGTTTTGTAAGTCTTTGAACCCTGCTGTTAAGAGCATGAGTAGAAACACAACTAGAAGTGATGTGATGAATTTTTTTCATGAAAAGAAACTAGAATTGCAAGTAGAATTGGATAATCTGACCTCTAGATGTTGTCTTACAACTGATATGTGGACTGTTAAGCATACTAACGATGGGTATTGTTGTGTAACATGCCACTACATAGATGATGAATGGAATTTGGTTAAGAAAACATTAACTTATATTTTAGTGCCAGCACCACACACAGGAGATAAAAAGAAGGATTTCTTTGAAAATAAGGATTTCTTTGGACATAAAAAATCACATACAAGTATGAATTTGAATACAAAATATTAAATCAACCACAAGAAGTTCATGATTAATTTAACCTAAAATGCTCAACACAAGTAAACGTATGGAGACTTAAGAGCGCTCAATTAGATTAATCACAAGTAAACCCATAATTAATCTAATCGAAATACACAATCAAACTAATCACAAAGTAATCAATTTAATTGGTCATACTCGCATAAGAGAGTCTATGGAGAAATGCCTAAGTTAATCATGAAAACAATCAACCCAGTCATGAACGCTCAAACATAAGAAAACTTATGGAGTCAAAGCTAAATAACCAAACAAGATGATTAATTTAGTTGAAAATGCTCGACATAAAGTACCTTACGGAACAACAACATAGCTAATAAAAAATAATCAACTTGGTTGTTTAATGCTCAACATAAGACACTTTACGGAGCCTCACAGTAATACATAAAACACGGATCGGGAAGATCAATTACTGCGGAATACACAAGGATTCATTCTATTTTCCATCAATATTTGCATAACGACATTTAATAGACATAATCCTTGCAAACAAAAGATTTTAACCTATCTTCCATCAATAATTGACAATATAGGCTTAACTTTTGTATTTGTCAAAAGTCTATTCTTTCTTTTATCAATACAATACATGAATATCGACATTCGAAAGACTTTACTTTTTACAGGATATGGGACAATCAAGTTCACGGACGCAAACACACATATCCCATAACAATATTGCAATATATAAAACCATAAAGATTAATACTGCAAAAATCATCTTCCAAACAGTTTAGAATTTAAACCAATAAATCTAAAAACATGAAGATGAAAACGTTGGACATAGCTATGTGTAATCAAAATAATGGCTTTCCAACCTCTAGTTATTCTTCTAAAAAAAAAAGAAAAATAGAAGATTTACTAGGCAATAAAACCTTTGAAGAATTCTTTATCCTCCTCGAACTTCTTGTCGTCAACAGCCATTGGAACATAAGGTTCATTAAGGTAGGAGTTTATATCAATAAACCTTCTTGGATGATGTTGTCGAACCAGGGCCTTTTGAATCTCATGAGTCTTATATACAAAAGCCTTTATTTGTTGAATCTCCTTTCGCATCTCCTTCAACTCTCCAAAAGGCTCACCAAAAATCTGAGTTGGACAAGTATTTAGAAGAACCAATGCTTAGCAAAGGCTCACCAAAAGATGAGTATTTGTTTGAAATCTTAAGTTGGTGGAAGCTAAATGCACCTAAGTACCCAACTCTTGCAAAGATGGTAAGAGATGTCTTGTGTATCCCAGTCACCAGTGTGGCATCCGAATCAATGTTCAGTGCAGGTTCTAGAGTGCTTACAACACACGGAGCTTCATTAGATCCAGAGCTTGTTGAGGCATTGTTGTGCTTAAGCGATTGGTTGCCAGATTTCATTTGTGAAGGTAACATTTTTTTTTTCATTTTTTTTTTTTGCTTAAACTCAGTGCATAGATCCATCTGTAATCTGTTATTCTTCTTAGTTCCTATTAAAATATGTTATGACTACATAAGAGAAAAGCATCCCGGATGCTGGTTTTGACCAGTATATTTTGATTTAGAGAGCAATGAGCAGTACAAAACAAACTATCTACTTAGATGTTTTTTCTGAAATACTACTAATCTCTATTTATTGTTAGCACTTTAATTTGGATCTAATCTATGTGTGTTTGTCTGAATGCAGATATGGAAAATTTGAAAATCAACGACGAATGAAGTCAAGAGGGTCAGAGGCTGGAGCCTGGAGAGGAGAGTGACAGATACTTATCTTACTTTCTATAGCATTTTGTTGTGTTTCTTTTCATGTATGTGTGTGTAAGAGACTTACTTAGAGACATAACTACTTAAGAGTAATGCTTTAAGACTTTTTGAAGACAATTTGGATGGTATGTATGGTAAATTTAACTTAAATATCACCTTTGTTGCTCTGCATATGTTTTACAGACAATAGTTGTTTTTCTTGTCAGAATCGGATATTATCGGATAAATATCCGGTATCCGATAACTTAACCTATTAGAATCGATATCTGATTTTAATATCCTATAGGATATTATCGGATATCGAATATCCGATAGTGCTTAACCTGTCGGATATCAGAATTCTAAATATCCAACGGATATTCTTCCATTGACAGGCCTAGTCGTTGGTTTGATGCAGGAAGAGAAGTTATGAAGTTGTTTTAGTAAATCCAAGTTTGTTTTAGTAGATCCAAGTTAAAGAGGTTCTGTTGGGATAAAGCTAAGTTTACTGGTAAGTACTTCGAATTTTTTGCTTTCTTTTTCCCCTGTGCAACATTAGTTTAATGATGCCTCTGATATTTTGTTGCTAAGTGGCTAATGAATTCACTCCGGCGGATTTCTTGGATTTTAGAAGGGTAGTTAGTATTCTATGTTGTTTGTTGAAGATTTTGTGCGGGATACTACCAAAGAAGGGTAGTTACTTCTTTCATTGAAGTGGATAATTACTTGTTTTTAACGTGTACTTGTATTTGTGGTTATTGGGACAACTTTCTTCATGGAATGACTGACAGGCTAAGTTATTGTGTTTGTAGTTAGTCTTTCTCCTTCTATGTGTTGGACTTGTAGTGTAATTTTTTTCTTTGTAGATTCTCTGTATTCTTTCTTTTATAATTTGTTAGTTGCAGCTTAAGAGAAGGCTGGTGTTGTTACTGCAATGGTTGATGATACGCAATACTGAAATGAAATTGGTTGCTACATTGAGCCGGTGAACGAATAAACAATGTAGATGAATGCTTAGGTTTGCAGGGGTGTCGTTATGCGGGAGAAATTGGTTTTGATGAATTTTTGAAGATGAGAATGGCATAGAAAAGGTGGTGGAGATGCTGATACATCCGTCAACAGTAATGGATAAACAAGGTTTGCAGAGGTTGTGATGCCAAGAATAAATGGTGGTTGCTTAATAGGAAATTCGTGACAGAATTCTGAAGCTAATTCGTGAGTGACGTGTCAAACACGTGGTTGATGTGATGACGTGCATAATATTACACGGTCAGAACCGAGTCAATATGCAGACTCGCTGAGTTAAACGGGAACTCGCTGAGTTGGGAGATTTTCAAGGACTGATAAGTCTTTTTATCTAACCCTAACGGAGACAAAAAAGGAGGATAACTGACGGTCAAAACCGGCCTAAATTTGTAAACTTGAGAAAAAACGGGCCTATGATTATAACCCTAAAAAAACAGGCCTATATCTGTTTTTCACCAATATTCTTTTTATACAAATCTAATTGCAAATCAACTTTAAAATGGTAACAAAGCGAATTATTTTCAGAAGGAAATAATCTTGCTTCCAAATTAGTTGGCATACTTATGTAAGAGAATAAATTTCAAAATTGGTTTAAAAAAAAATCGTGTTATAGGTTAGCTTTTAGTGTAAATGGAAATTTTGAAATATGGCTAAAAATAAGTCACGTCTGTTATCCGGCAATTAAACGTTATCACGTGGTGTGCCTTAAAGTTCTCTCGTTTATCTTTGTTGCTTCATTTTGCCATCATAAAAGTCGTGACATCACCTGATCAGTGATTTGGACGGGGAATGGCTTAAGCGGCCATGGCAGTGGGAATGGCTCAAGCGTCCCCCACCCAACGGCAGTGGGAATGACTCAGACGGCCTCCTTCCATGGAGGTGGGAGTGGTTCAAGTGTCCTCCTTCCACGGGGATGTGAATTGCTCAAGCAGCCTCCATCTAATGGCTTAGCAGCATCCACCCTATGTGATTTTGGCGGTGGAAATGGCTAAAGCGGACTGAATCTGGTAATTTATGATGACTCCATATGATTGTCGTACTCTGTTTCCTCAAGTACATTAAACACTAATTACACTGTTTTTCCCGTCTCACACTTTTTGCGCTTGAATACTGGACCGAGACTTGTGAGGTAAAATTCATATCAACTCAGCTGGTAGTTCCTTGCTGTCCAAATTTCAATATCATGAGATTATTATTATCAGGGATTAATGGGAACCATACCCATTCTTGCGAGTTGCAATGTATGCAAGTTGCTGAAAACTGCGACTGTCTTAAATGTTTTCATATCATACAGAACATCGTACGTAGTTTTAAGTGACAGCACAGAATTAGCCTTTTACCTATTCTGATATACTGAAACAAGCACCAGTGTAGTGGATATGGTTTTCAGTTAATACAAGTGTTTAAACCTGAAGGAGTATTGACGCATACTCTATCTATGGAGTTTATTGACACTGTCGTAATTGGCGATAAAATTGATCTGTGCATGGGATGTTGGGGCGTCAGTTAAAGAGTGATAAGAGTACTCAACCGTACACTAGACTTGTCATTGATACTGCTGCGAGCCTAACTCATACTACTATATACAGGAGAAGAAAGCAAACTATTTTTGGAGGTTTTCTCGGAGGAAAACGCCTTTAGGTTGGGGGTTTGCATATGACGATTATCACAAAGATGAATATCTAGCTTAATGGTGTTGCCTAGACTTAACTGTTGGCAATGGCAGGGACGTAGTTTCTTGCAGGACTTAAACGTGTCAGGCGTCCACTTGACGTTGTAGATCGACGATGATTCCCAAGATGATGCAGCTCGTGCAATTGCAACCACCATGCTGAAAATGAAATACCTTGAAATGAGGTAGTTCTCAGTACAAGTCTAATCTTGAGATCATCTTAAACTTTAAGGGATTTGAAATATATAGGTTTGAGATGTTGTTGGGAACGCCGGATATCAAAACAACAAAGGGAATAAACCCTTCAGGAAGGAAGAAAAAGTAAGGAAAAAACATAACATGCTAAAAACTACTACTACTATCGTGACTATAATTAAAAATAAACTGCAAGTTCTAGATGTTATTTTTACGAGGGTTAACTGGTAATAAAATAAAAGCTAAAAAGATCAACTAGCCTTCTGATTCTACCAACATGCTTATACTAGGTATAAACATGGATGTTATTAATACCACTAAGAAAATGTTGAATGAGAACTTTGACATGAAAGACTTAGGCCCCGCTGATGTCATATTAGGGATGAAGATTAGAAAAATTCTAATGGCTATAGTCTGAGTCAGTCTCATTATGTTGAATCCATACTTAAGAAATATAATCAGTTTGATTGTAAACCTGTTTGCACTCCATATGATTCTTCTTGCAAACTCATGAAGAATAATGATGTAGGTATTAACCAACTTGAATACTCGAGAGTCATAGGAAGTCTGATGTATTTGATGAATTGTACGAGACCAGACATTGCTTATGTTGTGAGTAGGTTAAGCAGGTATACTTGTAATCCAGGGCAGAAACATTGGGATGCACTTAATAGAGTTCTAAAGTACTTGAAGTACACAATGACCTTTTGTTTGAATTACGAAGGGTATCCGGCCGTCCTTGAGGGATTTTGCGATGCGAACTGGATAGCAGACTCAGAAGAGTCTAGGTCTACGAGTGGATATGTATTCACTCTAGCAGGTGCGTCTGTATCTTGGAAAAGTTCCAAACAGACATGTATAGCTCGCTCAACTATGGAGTCGGAGTTTATTGCGTTAGATAAAGCAGGAGAGGAGGCCGAATGGCTAAGAAACTTTTTAGAAGATATTCCTCTCTGGCATAGGCCTGTGCCAGCTATATCTATACATTATGACAGCAAATCTGCAATAGGTAGAGCTAAGAATAGCTTCTACAATGGAAAGTCTATACATATGCGTAGAAGACATGATTCTTTGAAATTACTAATCTCCACAGGCGTTATTTCCATAGATTGGAAAAGGTCCAAGGAGAATATCGCGGACCCTTTGACGAAAGTTTTGCCCAAGGAGATAGTTAGTAAAGCATCGAAGGGGATGGGTCTTAGGCTCAAATAATTAAACTTGCCATGAAGGATACT
Organism: Papaver somniferum; assembly: GCF_003573695.1. NCBI lineage: Eukaryota > Viridiplantae > Streptophyta > Magnoliopsida > Ranunculales > Papaveraceae > Papaver > Papaver somniferum. The sequence continues at coordinate 3,611,114 of NW_020648415.1, forward strand.
CAACCTTGCTGACTGGAGATTCCAATAACAAGTTTTCGAATGAGAAAACTAATTTATGGTGGGTAAAGGTAAACACTATCAGAGAATTTCATTCTCAGTCCCTTCCCTATGGTGTTGATGTGATAGTATGACTGCATGTGGAGGATGACTTTTAATTAAGTCTTAATGAGTTCTATAGTTTCAATTTAAGATTGAAGTGGGATGTAGCAGTAAACACTCTTGATGGAACTCACCTATCTGAATGAGGAAGTGGGTCGCTTCCAATGAGAATGGAGCCGATTCTCTAAAGCATTTTGAGAAACAGGATATGTCCAGGGCCAAAATGGACAAAACGACACGAACTTAGCAACACTTTGAGGATATCATGCATGGATGTTATTATAATTACACCAAACGCTAGCAGTTCAAGACATAGTTCACTGTCTAGCTAGTAGTTCCGGTAACTTCTCACTAAGCAAGGTTCAAGACCTCATGGACACCTTTGCCTAAATGGTATTTTCCGTACTCTGATTTTTCGTTTTTACCGAGATTTCATTCATGTGGGGGATTGTTGGAGAAAATGAGTTATTTAATAAATGATTTTTTGGTCTTGGTGTGGTTTGATCTCATGACCTAAGGGTCTAAAGATACTCGCTCATTTTTGAGTGAATGAAATGGAACTTTTAGTCCCACATTGTAAAAAACTAAAGAGGTTCTCCACTATATTACCATGTTCTCATGGATATGTTGTAAAACAATGTGTGTGGAGCGGGTGGGGCGTACATGTTTCGACCCGTGCCCATGCGCGTGTACCAAGCACCAAGTCCGTGTCTACTTGAAATTATTTTTTGCAAGTTTTTTAACTTGATAAATAGTTTATTTAAGAGTTTTATTTATGGAAAAATTCTTTTTTTGTGTTTAATTGTTTTACAAGAAACAAAACTCGTTTTATAAGAAAAAACCTAAACCTAACTTGATTTGCAGGTTAATTTTCCTATAAATACAACTCGAAAATCTTTTTTCAATATACACAAGCAGCGACCATCTCTAGGTCTTCTTTTCTTCATCTTCTTTCTTTTATTTTCGTGCGGCGTTTTACTTCCATCCCCGTTGCTGAGTTTAAGAGCGGGTAACTTGTATTGTGCTAATACAAGTTATATCGGGCAGTCTTATCCTGGACACATCTTCGCACGTTGGGGTTTAGCATTACTTTAGAGTATACCCGCGAACTAATGTGTTAAGGACAACTTGTTGAACCTGTGATTCTGCCCTCATCAATTTGTTCGTGGTAGAGTTGTTTGGTACGGTTCTTTATATTTATTGTTTGATACATCTAACGTTTCTTCTATTGTTGCAAGACTCCAACAATCTTAACACATTACTTTATTCCTTGTAACAATGGGAAAGAACGACGTTGAAAGACCACAGAAGTTTAATGGAAAGGATTTCAAGAGATGGCAATCCAAGATGTTGTTTTATCTAAGCCATCATGAACTGGATTATGTACTTGTTCCACATGATGAATTGATGAATCCTGAAGCTTTAACTGAGGAGGTGATCGAGTATAACAAGCGGTGCAATTTTCTGGCGAAAAATCATATCATGAATGGTTTGGAAGATATGATGTATGATTTTTACAATGCTAAAGAAAATTTCAGTGCTTATGATTTGTGGACTGCGTTAGAAGAAAAGTATCAAGCGGAGATTGCAGGGAGCAAGAAATTTCTGGTGGCGAAGTTTATGGACTTCAAGAAGAGGAAGATGAACCAGAAATAGAACCTAGAAGAGGTAAAAGGGTTAAAACTTTGAAAACCTATCCTGGTTTCATTTCATACCTAGCCGAGTCTGATTCCCATACTTATAAAGAAGCCATGACTTGTCCTGAAGCTCCGAGGTGGAAAGAAGCTTCAATTAGTGAAATGGATTCCATTCGAGAAAACGGTACTTTTGAACTTGTAGATTTACCTCCAGGGTCTAAGGCCATAGGTTTTAAATGGATTTTCAAGAGAAAATGTAATATAAATGGAAATATTGAAAAAATACAAGGCTAGGTTGGTAGCGAAAGGCTATAAACAGATAGAAGGTATAGACTTCTTTGATACATATTCACCAGTAAGTAGAATTAGCTCCATTATAATGTTAATTGCTATAGCTTCTGTCCATAACCTACAGATACATCAAATGATTGTAAAGACAGCGTTTTTGAATGGTGAATTAGATGAAGAAATTTATATGGAACAACCCGAAGGCTTTGTAGTTAAAGGTTGTGAGAAGAAGGTTTGTAAACTGAAGAAATCTTTATATGGATTGAAACAAGCACCTAAACAGTGGCATGAGAAATTTTATCATGTGATGATTTATAGTGGTTTTAGAATTAATGAATCTGATAAGTGTGTTTATACTAAACTTGTCAAGGATGCCTGTGTGATTGTATGCTTGTATGTTGATGATATGCTTATACTAGGTACAAACATGGATGTTATTAATACCACTAAGAAAATGTTGAATGAGAACTTTGACTTGAAAGACTTAGGCCCCGCTGATGTCATATTAGGGATGAAGATTGGAAAAACTTCTAATGGCTATAGTCTGAGTCAGTCTCATTATGTTGAATCCATACTTAAGAAATATAATCAGTTTGACTGTAAACCTGTTTGCACTCCATATGATTATTCATGCAAACTCATGAAGAATAACAGTGTAGGTGGTAACCAACTTGAATACTCGAGAGTCATAGGAAGTTTGATGTATTTGATGAATTGTACGAGACCAGAAATTGCTTATGTTGTGAGTAGGTTAAGCAGGTATACTTGTAATCCAGGGCAGAAACATTGGGATGCACTAAATAGTGTGCTAAAGTACTTGAAGTAAACAATGACCTTTTGTTTGAATTACGAAGGGTATTCGGCCGTCCTTGAGGGATTTTGCGATGCGAACTGGATAGCAGACTCAGAGGAGTTTAAGTCCACGAGTGGATATGTATTCACTCTAGCAGGTGCGTCTGTATCTTGGAAGAGTTCCTAACAGACATGTATAGCTCGCTCAACTATGGAGTCGGAGTTTATTGCGTTAGATAAAGCAGGAGAGGAGTCCTAATGGCTAAGAAACTTTTTAGAAGATATTCCTCTCTGGTATAGGCCTGTGCCAGCTATATCTATACATTGTGACAACAAATCTGCAATAGGTAGAGCTAAGAATAGCTTCTACAATGGAAAGTCTATACATATGCGTAGAAGACATGATTCTTTGAAATTACTAAACTCCACAGGCGTTATTTCCATAGATTGGAAAAGGTACAAGGAGAATATCGCGGACCCTTTGACGAAAGGTTTGCCCAAGGAGATAGTTAGTAAAGCATCGAAGGGGATGGGGCTTAGGCTCAAATAATTAAACTTGCCATGAAGGATACTCAACCTTGCTGACTGGAGATTCCAATAACAAGGTTTCGAATGAGACAACTAATTTATGGTGGGTAAAGGTAAACACTATAAGATAATTTCATTCTCTGTACCTTCCCTATGGTGTTGATGTGATAGTGTGACTGCATGTGGAGGATGACTTTTAATTAAGTCTTAATGAGTTCTATAGTTTCAATTTAAGATTGAAGTGGGGTGTAGCAGTAAACACTCTTGATGGAACTCACCTATCTGAATGAGGAAGTGGGTCGCTTCCAATGAGAATGGAGCCGATTCTCTAAAGAATTTTGAGAAACAGGATATGTCCAGGGCCAAAATGGACAAAACGGCACAAACTTAGCAACACTTGGAGGATATCATGCATGGATGTTATTAGAATTACACCAAACGCTAGCAATTCAAGACATAGTTCACTGTCTAGCTAGTAGTTCCGGTAACTTCTCACTAAGCAAGGTTCAAGACCTCATGGACACCTTTGCCTAAATGGTATTTTCCGTACTCTGATTTTTCGTTTTTTACCGAGATTTCATTCATGTGGGGGATTGTTGGAGAAAATGAGTTACTTAATAAATGATTTTTTGGTCTTGGTGTGGTTTGATCTCATGACCTAAGGGTCTAAGGATACTCACTCATTTTTGAGTGAATGAAATGGAACCTTTAGTCCCACATTGTGGAAAACTAAAGAGGTGCTCCACTATATTACCATGTTCTCATGGATATGTTGTAAAACAATGTGGGTGGAGCGGGTGGGGAGAAAATACATGTTTCGACCCGTGCCCATGAGCGTGTACCAAGCACCAATTCTGTGTTTACTTGAAATTATTTTTTGCAAGTTTATTAACTTGATAAATAATTTATTTAAGAGTTTTATTTATGGAAAAATTATTTTTTTGTATTTATTTGTTTTCAAGAAACAAAACTCGTTTTAGAAGAAAAAACCTAAACCTAACTTGATTTGCAAATTAATTTTCCCATAAATACAACTCGAAAATCTTTTTTCAATATACACAAGCAGCGACCATCTCTAGGTCTTATTTTATTCATCTTCTTGCTTTTATTCTCGTGCGGCGTTTTACTTACATCCCCGTTGCTGAGTTTAAGAGCGGGTAACTTGTATTGTGCTAATACAAGTTATATCGGGCAGTCTTATCCTGGACACATCTTCGCACGTTGGGGTTTAGCATTACTTTAGAGTATACCCGCGAACTAATGTGTTAAGGACAACTTGTTGAACCTGTGATTCTGCCCTCATCAATTTGTTCGTGGTAGAGTTGTTTGATACGGTTCTTTATATTTATTGTTTGATACATCTGACGTTTCTTCTATTGTTGCAAGACTCCAAAAATCTTAACACATTACTTTATTCCTTGTAACAATGGGAAAGAACGACGTTGAAAGACCACAAAAGTTTAATGGAAAGGATTTCAAGAGATGGCAATCCAAGATGTTGTTTTATCTAAGCCATCATGAACTGGATTATGTACTTGTTCCACATGATGAATTGATGAATGTTGAAGCGTTAACTGAGGAGGTGATCGAGTATAACAAGCGGTGTAATTTTCTGGCGAAAAATCATATCATGAATGGTTTGGAAGATACGATGTATGATTTTTACAATGCTAAAGAAAATTTCAGTGCTTATGATTTGTGGACTGCGTTAGAATCCAAGTATCAAGCGGAGACTGCAGGGAGCAAGAAATTTCTGGTGGCGAAGTTATTGGACTTCAAGAAGAGGAAGATGAACCAGAAATAGAACCTAGAAGAGGTAAAAGGGTTAAAACTTTGAAAACCTATCCTGGTTGCATCACATACCTAGCCGAGTCTGATCCCCAGACTTATAAACAAGCCATGACTTGTCCTGAAGCTCCGTCGTGGAAAGAAGCTTCAATTAGTGAAATGGATTCCATTCGAGAAATCGGTACTTTTGAAGTTGTAGATTTACCTCCAGGGTCTAAGGCCATAGGTTGTAAATGGATTTTCAAGAGAAAACGTAATATAAATGGAACTATTGAAAAATACAAGGCTAGGTTGGTAGCGAAAGGCTATAAAAAAATAGAAGGTATAGACTTCTTTGATACATATTCACCAGTAAGTAGAATTAGCTCCATTAGAATGTTAATTGCTATAGCTTCTGTCGATAACCTACAGATACATCAAATGGATGTAAAGACATCATTTTTGAATGGTGAATTACATGAAGAAATTTATATGAAACAACCCGAAGGCTTTTTAGTTAAAGGTTGTGAGAAGAAGGTTTGTAAACTGAAGAAATCTTTATATGGATTGAAACAAGCACCTAAACAGTGGCATGAGAAATTTGATCATGTGATGATTTATAGTGGTTTTAGAATTAATGAATCTGATAAGTGTGTTTATACTAAACTTGTCAAGGATGCCTGTGTGATTGTATGTTTGTATGTTGATGATATGCTTATACTAGGTACAAACATGGATGTTATTAATACCACTAAGAAAATGTTGAATGAGAACTTTGACATGAAAGACTTAGGCCCTGCTGATGTCATATTAGGGATGATGATTAGAAAAACTTCTAATGGCTATAGTATGAGTCAGTCTCAATATGTTGAATCCATACTTAAGAAATATAATCAGCTTGACTGTAAACCTGTTTGCACTCCATATGATTCTTCTTGCAAACTCATGAAGAATAACGGTGTAGGTGTTAACCAACTTGAATACTCGAGAGTCATAGGAAGTCTGGTGTATTTGATGAATTGTACGAGACCAGACATTGCTTATGATGTGAGTAGGTTAAGCAGGTATACTTGTAATCCAGGGCAGAAACATTGGGATGCACTTAATAGAGTGCTAAAGTACTTGAAGTACACAATGACCTTTTGTTTGTATTAAAAAGGGTATCCGTCCGTCCTTGAGGGATTTTGCGATGCGAACTGGATAGCAGACTCAGAGGAGTCTAAGTCTACGAGTGGATATGTATTCACTCTAGCAGGTGCGTCTGTATCTTGGAAGAGTTCCAAACAGACATGTATAGCTCGCTCAACTATGGAGTCGGAGTTTATTGCGTTAGATAAAGCAGGAGAGGAGTCCGAATGGCTAAGAAACTTTTTAGAAGATATTCCTCTCCGGCATAGGCCTGTGCCAGCTATATCTATACATTGTGACAGCAAATCTGCAATAGGTAGAGCTAAGAATAGCTTCTACAATGGAAAGTTTATACATATGTGTAGAAGATATGATTCTTTGAAATTACTAATATCCACATGCATTATTTCCATAGATTGGACAAGGTCCAAGGAGAATATCGTGGACCCTTTGACGAAAGGTGGCCCAAGGAGATAGTTAGTATAGCATTGAAGGGGATGGGGCTTAGTCTAAAATAATTAAACTTGCCATGAAGGATACTCAACCTTACTGACTGGAGATTCCAATAACAAGGTTTCGAATGAGACAACTAATTTATGGTGGGTAAAGGTAAACACTATCAGAGAATTTCATTCTCTGTCCCTTCCATATGGTGTTGTTGTGATAGTGTGACTGCATGTGGAGGATGACTTTTAATTAAGTCTTAATGAGTTATATAGTTTCAATTTAAGATTGAAGTGGGGTGTAGAAGTAAACACTTTTGATGGAACTCACCTATCTGAATGAGGAAGTGGGTCGCTTCCAATGAGAATGGAGCCGATTCTCTAAAGCATTTTGATAAACAGGATATGTCCAGGGCCAAAATGGACAAAACGGCACGAACTTAGCAACACTTGGAGGATATCATGCATGTATGTTATTATAATTACACCAAACGCTAGCAGTTCAAGAAATAGTTCACTGCTAGCTAGTAGTTCCGGTAACTTCTCACTAAGAAAGGTTCAAGACCTCATGGACACCTTTGCCTAAATGGTATTTTCCGTACTCCGATTTTTCGTTTTTTACCGAGATTTCATTCATGTGGGGGATTGTTGGAGAAAATGAGTTATTTAATAAATGATTTTTTGGTCTTGGTGTGGTTTGATCTCATGACCTAAGGGTCTAAGGATACTCACTCATTTTTGAGTGAATGAAATGGAACCTTTAGTCCCACATTGTGGAAAACTAAAGAGGTGCTCCACTATATTACCATGTTCTCATGGATATGTTGTAAAACGATGTGGGTGGAGCGGGTGGGCCGAAAAATACATGTTTCGACCCGTGCCCATGCGCGTGTACCAAGCACCAAGTCCGTGTCTACTTGAAATTATTTTTTGCACGTTTTTTAACTTGATAAATAATTTATTTGAGAGTTTTATTTATGGAAAAATTCTTTTTTTGTGTTTAATTGTTTTCAAGAAACAAAACTCGTTTTATAAGAAAAAACCTAAACCTAACTTGATTTGCAAGTTAATTTTCCTATAAATACAACTCGAAAATCTTTTTTCAATATACACAAGCAGCGACCATCTCTAGGTCTTATTTTCTTCATCTTCTTGCTTTTATTCTCGTGCGGCGTTTTACTTCTATCCCCGTTGTTGAGTTTAAGAGCGGGTAACTTGTATCGTGCTAATACAAGTTATATCGGGCAGTCTTATCCTGGACACATCTTCGCACGTTTGGGTTTAGCATTAATTTAGAGTATACCCGCGAACTAATGTGTTAAGGACAACTTGTTGAACCTATGATTCTGCCCTCATCAATTTGTTCGTGGTAGAGTTGTTTGATACGGTTCTTTATATTTATTGTTTGGTATATCTGACGTTTCTTCTATTGTTGCAAGATTCCAACAATATTAACACATTACTTTATTCCTTGTAACAATGGGAAAGAACGACGTTGAAAGACCACAAAAGTTTAATGGAAAGGATTTCAAGAGATGGCAATCCAAGATGTTGTTTTATCTAAGCCATCATGAACTGGATTATGTACTTGTTCCACATGATGAATTGATGAATGTTGAAGCTTTAACTGAGGAGGTGATCGAGTATAACAAGCGGTGTAATTTTCTGGCGAAAAATCATATCATGAATGGTTTGGAAGATACGATGTATGATTTTTACAATGCTAAAGAAAATTTCAGTGCTTATGATTTGTGGACTGCGTTAAAAGCAAAGTATCAAGCGGAGACTGCAGGGAGCAAGACATTCCTGGTGGCGAAGTTTATGGACTTCAAGAAGAGGAAGATGAACCAGAAATAGAACCTAGAAGAGGTAAAAGGGTTAAAACTTTGAAAACCTATCCTGGTTGCATTACATACCTAGCCGAGTCTGATCCTCGGACTTATAAAGAATCCATGACTTGTCCTGAAGCTCCGTGGTGGAAAGAAGCTTCAATTAGTGAAATGGATTCCATTCGAGAAAACGGTACTTTTGAACTTGTAGATTTACCTCCAGGGTCTAAGGCCTTAGGTTGTAAATGGATTTTCAAGAGAAAACGTAATATAAATGGAACTATTGAAAAATACAAGGCTAGGTTGGTAGCGAAAGGCTATAAACAAATAGAAGGTATAGACTTCTTTGATACATATTCACCAGAAAGTAGAATTAGCTCCATTAGAATGTTAATTGCTATAGCTTCTGTCCATAACCTACAGATACATCAAATGGATGTAAAGACAACGTTTTTGAATGGTGAATTAGATGAAGAAATTTATACGGAACAACCCGAAGGCTTTGTAGTTAAAGGTTGTGAGAAGAAGGTTTGTAAACTGAAGAAATCTTTATATGGATTGAAACAAGCACCTAAACAGTGGTATGAGAAATTTGATCATGTGATGATTTCTAGTGGTTTTAGAATTAATGAATCTGATAAGTGTGTTTATACTAAACTTGTCAAGGATGCCTGTGTGATTGTATGCTTGTATGTTGATGATATGCTTATACTAGGTACAAACATGGATGTTATTAATACCACTAAGAAAATGTTGAATGAGAACTTTGACATGAAAGACTTAGGATGCGCTGATGTCATATTAGGGATGAAGATTAGAAAAACTTCTAATGGCTATAGTCTGAGTCAGTCTCATTATGTTGAATCCATACTTAAGAAATATAATCAGTTTGACTGTAAACCTGTTTGCACTCCATATGATTCTTCTTGCAAACTCATGAAGAATAACAATGTAGGTGTTAACCAACTTGAATACTCGAGATTCATAGGAAGTCTGATGTATTTGATGAATTGTACGAGACCAGAAATTGCTTATGTTGTGAGTAGGTTAAGCAGGTATACTTGTAATCCAGGGCAGAAACATTGGGATGCACTTAATAGAGTGCTAATGTACTTGAAGTACACAATGACCTATTGTTTGAATTACGAAGGGTATCCGGCCGTCCTTGAGGGATTTTGCAATGTGAACTGGATAGCATACTCAGGGGAGTCTAAGTCTACGAGTGGATATGTATTCACTCTAGCAGGTGCGTCTGTATCTTGGAAGAGTTCCAAACAGACATGTATAGCTCGCTCAACTATGGAGTCGGAGTTTATTGCGTTAGATAAAGCAGGAGAGGAGGCCGAATGGCTAAGAAACTTTTTAGAAGATATTCCTCTCTGGCATAGGCCTGTGCCAGCTATATGTATACATTGTGACAGCAAATCTTCAATAGGTAGAGCTAAGAATAACTTCTACAATGGAAAGTTTATACATATGCGTAGAAGACATGATTCTTTGAAATTACTAATATCCACAGGCATTATTTCCATAGATTGGACAAGGTCCAAGGAGAATATCGAGGACCCTTTGACAAAAGGTTGCTCAAGGAGATAGTTAGTAAAGCATCGAATGGGATGGGGCTTAGGCTCAAATAATTAAACTTTCCATGAAGGATACTCAACCTTGATGACTGGAGATTCCAATAACAAGGTTTCGAATGAGACAATTAATTTATGGTGGGTAAAGGTAAACACTATCACAGAATTTCATTCTATGTCCCTTCCCTATGGTGTTGCTGTGATAGTGTGACTGCATGTGGAGGATGACTTTTAATTAAGTCTTAATGAGTTCTATAGTTTCAATTTAAGATTGAAGTGGGGTGTAGCAGTAAACACTCTTGATGGAACTCACCTATCTGAATGAGGAAGTGGGTCGCTTCCAATGAGAATGGAGCCGATTCTCTAAAGCATTTTGAGAAACAGGATATGTCCAGGGCCAAAATGGACAAAACGGCACGAACTTAGCAACACTTGGAGGATATCATGCATGTATGTTATAATAATTACACCAAACGCTAGCAGTTCAAGACATAGTTCACTGTCTAGCTAGTAGTTCCGGTAACTTATCATTTAGCAAGGTTCAAGACCTCATGGACACCTTTGCCTAAATGGTATTTTCCGTACTCTGATTTTTCGTTTTTTACCGAGATTTCATTCATGTGGGGGATTGTTGGAGAAAATGAGTTATTTAATAAATGATTTTTTTGTCTTGGTGTGGTTTGATCTCATGACCTAAGGGTCTAAGGATACTCACTCATTTTTGAGTGAATGAAATGGAACCTTTAGTCCCACATTGTGGAAAACTAAAGAGGTGCTCCACTATATTACCATGTTCTCATGGATATGTTGTAAAACAATGTGGGTGGAGCGGGTGGGGCGAAAAATACATGTTTCGACCCGTGCCCATGCGCGTGTACCAAGCACCAAGTCCATGTCTACTTGAAATTATTTTTTGCAAGTTTTTTAACTTGATAAATAATTTATTTAAGAGTTTTATTTATGGAAAAATTCTTTTTTTGTGTTTAATTGTTTTACAAGAAACAAAACTCGTTTTATAAGAAAAAACGTAAACCTAACTTGATTTGCAAGTTAATTTTCCTATAAATACAACTCGAAAATCTTTTTTCAATATACACAAGCAGCGACCATCTCTAGGTCTTATTTTCTTCATCTTCTTGCTTTTATTTTCGTGCGGCGTTTTACTTCCATCCCCGTTGCTGAGTTTAAGAGCGGGTAACTTGTATTGTGCTAATACAAGTTATATCGGGCAGTCTTATCCTGGACACATCTTCTCACGTTGGGGTTTAGCATTACTTTAGAGTATACCCGCGAACTAATGTGTTAAGGACAACTTGTTGAACCTGTGATTCTGCCCTCATCAATTTGTTCGTGGTAGAGTTGTTTGATACGGTTCTTTATATTTATTGTTTGATACATCTGACGTTTCTTCTATTGTTGCGAGACTCCAACAATCTTAACACATTACTTTATTCCTTGTAACAATGGGAAAGAACGACGTTGAAAGACCACAGAAGTTTAATGGAAAGGATTTCAAGAGATGGCAATCCAAAATGTTGTTTTATCTAAGCCATCATGAACTGGATTATGTACTTGTTCCACATGATGAATTGATGAATGTTGAAGCTTTAACTGAGGAGGTGATCGAGTATAACAAGCGGTGTAATTTTCTGGCGAAAAATCATATCATGAATGGTTTGGAAGATACGATGTATGATTTTTACAATGCTAAAGAAAATTTCAGTGCTTATGATTTGTGGACTGCGTTAGAAGCCAAGTATTAAGCGGATACTGCAGGGAGCATGAAATTTCTGGTGGCGAAGTTTATGGACTTCAAGATAACGAATGATAAGCCTGTTGTTGATCAATTCCTCGAATTTCAACAGATTTATTAATGAGATTCTTGATGAAGGTATGGTCATTGATGAGACGTTTCAAGTATCTGCGGTAATTGAGAAGTTACCAACTTCCTGGTCAGAGTACAAGAAAAAGCTAAGACATGAAACTGGCGAGATCAAAATGGTTGAATTAGGAAAGAAGATTCAAGTGGAAGAGTTGCTGTTCTCCAAAGATAAGAACGTGTCTTCTGCAAGGGACATGAATAATAAAGCTCACATGACTGAACATAGATCTTCCAAAGCTGGAAAAGGTGAGAGTAACAATCGTAACTCTAAGTGTGGTCCTCCCAAGAAAGGTATGTTTCGAAAACCAGAGTCTAGCATTACTAAAATTAAGGGTGCTTGTTATGCCTGTGGAGTTACTAGCCATATGGAAGTTCACTGTAGACATCGTAAGGACAATAAGGATAATGCAAACTTGGTTGAAAAGAACAAGGATGATTTTTCGTTGTAGTGCTTGAAGTTAATTTGGTGACCAATGTGATGGACTGGTGGGTAGACTCTGGAGCTACCAAGCATGTTTGTGGGAACAGAGACCTGTTCACCTCCTACCAGAGGGTAGGGGAAGTCGAGAAACTCTATATGGGTAACTCATCTGCATCAGAGGTTGCAGGAAAAGGAAAGGTCGGTCTGAAGCTCACATCTGGAAAGACTCTCACATTGAATGAAGTTCTTCATGTTCCAGACATCTGCAAAAATCTTGTCTCTTGTTCTGTTTTAGATGATAAGGGTTTTAAAGTTTCAATTGAGTCTGGAAAACTTATAGTAACTAAGGGGAATGATTATGTGGGTAAGGGTTATAAGACTGGGGGTCTTTACAAACTTAATGTAACCTGTCTTGAAGTGAAATTGAATGATTCTTCTGCTTACATGTGTGTGTCATCGAATGTTTGGCATGGTAGACTTGGTCATGTAAATTACAAATCAATGCATAAACTGGCTAGCGTAGGCTGCATACCCAAATTCACTTTAGATAAAAGTCATAAGTGTGAGATTTGCGTAGAATCTAAGCATGCTAAGAAATCATTCAGGAAGAATGTCCAGAGAAACACTAAACCCTTAGAATTGATTCATTCACACTTAGTTGACATGAAGTCAGTTCAAACTAGAGGTGGTAAGAAATGGTTTGTCACTTTTATAGATGATTGTACGAGGTACTGTCAGGTTTATTTGCTTAGAGGGAAGGACGATGCCTTAGAAGACTTTAAGATATATAAACGTGAAGTTGAAAACCAATTGAATGCTATCATTAAAACTTTTAGGTATGACCGTGGTGGTGAGTATCTAATTCCTATTGGAGATTTCTGTGAAGAACATGGCATAATACATGAAATTACAACCCCTTATTCACCTAAATCCAATGGTGTAGCTGAACGAAAGAACCGTACCCTTAAGGATATGATGAATGACATGTTGATTAGTTCAGGATTATCTTCGAATTTGTGGGGGGAGGCTATCCTCTCAGCCAATTACATCCTGAACAGATTACCCTTTAAAGGATCATATAAAACTCCATATGAGTTATAGAAAGGTAAACAACCATCTTATGATTACTTCAAAGTGTGGGGGTGCTTGGCAAAGGTGGCCATCCCTCCTCCTAAGACAAATAAGATAGGACCCAAAACCGTTGATTGTGTTTTTATAGGGTATCCTGAGCATTCTAGTGCTCATAGGTTTATGGTTGTGAGTTCTGAAATTTAGACATAGGGTTGAATGCTATCATGGAGTCTAGGGATGCTGAGTTCTTTGAGAATGTTTTTCCTATGAAACGTGATTCCCGAAAGAGATGTTTAGATGATCCCCTAAAATTTCCATCATCCAGTCAGTCATTACCTTTAGAGGAAGATGAACCAGAAATAAAACCTAGAAGAGGTAAAAGGGTTAAAACTTTGAAAACCTATCCTGGTTGAATTACATACCTAGCCGAGTCTGATCCTCAGACTTATAAAGAAGCCATGACTTGTCCTGAAGCTCCGTGGTGGAAAGAAGCTTCAATTAGTGAAATGGATTCCATTCGAGAAAACGGTACTTTTGAACTTGTAGATTTACCTCCAGGGTCTAAGGCCATAGGTTGTAAATGGATTTTCAAGAGAAAACGTAATATAAATGGAACTATTGAAAAATACAAGGTTAGGTTGGTAGCGAAAGGCTATAAACAGGTAGAAGGTATAGACTTCTTTGATACATATTCACCAGTAAGAAGAATTAGCTCCATTAGAATGTTAATTGCTATAGCTTCTGTCTATAACCTAAAGGTACATCAAATGGATGTAAAGACAGCGTTTTTGAATGGTGAATTAGAAGAAGAAATTTATATGGAACAACCCGAAGGCTTTGTAGTTAAAGGTTGTGAGAAGAAGGTTTGTAAACTGAAGAAATCTTTATATGGATTGAAACAAGCACCTAAACAGTGGCATGAGAAATTTTATCATGTGATGATTTCTAGTGGTTTTAGAATTAATGAATCTGATAAGTGTATTTATACTAAACTTGTCAAGGATGCCTGTGTGATTGTATGCTTGTATGTTGATGATATGCTTATACTAGGTACAAACATGGATGTTATTAATACCACTAAGAAAATGTTGAATGAGAACTTTGACATGAAAGACTTAGGCCCCGCTGATGTCATATTAGGGATGAAGATTAGAAAAACTTCTAATGGCTATAGTCTGAGTCAGTCTCATTATGTTGAATCCATACTTAAGAAATATAATTAGTTTGAATGTAAACCTGTTTGCACTCCATATGATTCTTCTTGCAAACTCATGAAGAATAACGGTGTAGGTGTTAACCAACTTGAATACTCGAGAGTCATAGGAAGTCTGATGTATTTGATGAATTGTACGAGACCAGACATTGCTTATGCTGTGAGTAGGTTAAGCAGGTATACTTGTAATCCAGGGCAGAAACATTGGGATGCACTTAATAGAGTGCTAAAGTACTTGAAGTACACAATGACCTTTTGTTTGAATTACGAAGGGTATCCGGCCGTCCTTGAGGGATTTTGCGATGCGAACTGGATAGCAGATTCAGAGGAGTCTAAGTCTACGAGTGGATATGTATTCACTCTAGCAGGTGCGTCTGTATCTTGGAAGAGTTCCAAACAGACATGTATAGCTCGCTCAACTATGGAGTCTGAGTTTATTGCGTTAGATAAAGCAGGAGAGGAGGCCGAATGGCTAAGAAACTTTTTATAAGATATTCCTCTCTGGCATAGGCCTGTTCCAGCTATATGTATACATTGTGACAGCAAATCTGTAATAGGTAGAGATAAGAATAGCTTCTACAATGGAAAATCTATACATATGCGTAGAAGACATGATTCTTTGAAATTACTAATCTCCGCAGGCGTTATTTCCATAGATTGGACAAGGTCCAAGGAGAATATCGCGGACCCTTTGACGAAAGGTTTTCCCAAGGAGATAATTAGTAAAGCATCGAAGGGGATGGGGTTATGCTCAAATAATTAAACTTGCCATGAAGGATACTCAACCTTGCTGACTGGAGATTCCAATAACAAGGTTTCGAATGAGACAACTAATTTATGGTGGGTAAAGGTAAACACTATCACAGAATTTCATTCTTTGTCCCTTCCCTATGGTGTTGATGTGATAGTGTGACTGCATGTGGAGGATGACTTTTAATTAAGTCTTAATGAGTTCTATAGTTTCAATTTAAGATTGAAGTGGGGTGTAGCAGTAAACACTCTTGATGGAACTCACCTATCTGAATGAGGAAGTGGGTCGCTTCCAATGAGAATGGAGCCGATTCTCTAAAGCATTTTGAGAAACAGGATATGTCCAGGGCCAAAATGGACAAAACGGCACGAACTTAGCAACACTTGGAGGATATCATGCATGTATGTTATTATAATTACACCAAACGCTTGCAGTTCAAGACATAGTTCACTGTCTAGCTAGTAGTTCCGGTAACTTCTCACTAAGCAAGGTTCAAGACCTCATGGACACCTTTGCCTAAATGGTATTTTTCGTACTCTGATTTTTCGTTTTTTACCGAGATTTCATTCATGTGGGGGATTCTTGGAGAAAATGAGTTATTTAATAAATGATTTTTTGGTCTTGGTGTGGTTTGATCTCATGACCTAAGGGTCTAAGGATACTCACTCATTTTTGAGTGAATGAAATGGAACCTTTAGTCCCACATTGTGGAAAACTAAAGAGGTGATCCACTATACTACCATGTTCTCATGGATATGTTGTAAAACAATGTGGGTGGATCGGGTGGGGCGAAAAATACATGTTTCAACCCGTGCCCATGCGTGTGTACCAAGCACCAAGTCCGTGTCTACTTGAAATTATTTTTTGCAAGTTTTTTAACTTGATAAATAATTTATTTAAGAGTTTTATTTATGGAAAAATTCTTTTTTTGTGTTTAATTGTTTTACAAGAAACAAAACTCGTTTTATAAGAAAAACCTAAACCTAACTTGATTTGCAAGTTAATTTTCCTATAAATACAACTCGAAAATCTTTTTTCAATATAACAAGCAACGACCATCTCTAGGTCTTCTTTTCTTCATCTTCTTGCTTTTATTTTCGTGCGGCGTTTTACTTACATCCCCGTTGCTGAGTTTAAGAGTGGGTAACTTGTATTGTGCTAATACAAGTTATATTGGGCAGTCTTATCCTAGACACATCTTCGCACTTTGGGGTTTAGCATTACTTTAGAGTATACCCGCGAACTAATGTGTTAAGGACAACTTGTTGAACCTGTGATTCTGCCCTCATCAATTTGTTCGTGGTAGAGTTGTTTGATACGGTTCTTTATATTTATTGTTTGATACATCTGACGTTTCTTCTATTGTTGCAAGACTCCAACACCTCCTACACTGAATATTCACTGTAATTGGAATATCTGGACAGAAAAAACAATAAATTTTAAGGAGGAAGGAAGAGAAATTACGGTTAGCTTGTCATTGCAGTAAAGTATACCATTTACAATTGGTCCAGTCTTATATGGCTAAGACTTTTGATAACATTCCTTTGAGCACTCTTATATGTAACTGGAATGCAGTATTGACATGACCTACTTGTAGCCATGTTTTTCTTTGTACCTTGTTGCACTCATGCTTTACGACTGTCTCATTTTCAATATAATTTGCGTTTTAGTCTAAAAAAAATTCCAGCATAATCACCTTTGATAACTATGCTCCAAACTGGATGAAAAGTGTCGTAGGTGTACATTTTAGTTTATAATTAAGAATATATCGTATCTTGGGCATGGTACTGTCTGTATCAACTACAAAATGTCTTTTTTTCTGAAGATTGAGAAAATGTTGTCAGTTTTATAGATTGAACAACGACAAGATCTATCTGCAGTTTACTGTAGCGATTTTGGAGTTTATGTCTGGTGCCGACGGGTTCACTGGTACCATATAAATTAGGTTTCCAGCAGAAGGCATTCATACTCTCAATAAATGGAAGTAGTTTGCTGATCTACTGCTAGTAGACAAAAGGCTGAAAATATAATGTTTATAGAGTGAAAGAAAGATGACCCATTGTTGTGCCAAAAAAAAAATTACTTTTTTTACGAGGGTTCGTGAGACCCTAGATAAAAATAAAAGCTAAAGTATTTAAAAAAACATTATTTAAAAAAACATTATTCTACCGATTATTAATAATGATAAGAGAAATATCAACTAGCCTGCTGATTCTACCAAATCAACAACTAGCCTTGTGATTCTACCAAATCAATAATGAAGAGAGAAATATCAACTAGCTCTCCAAAATCATCAACTTGTTTCCTCAATGGAAATGTTAAATTTCGTTCGTTAAACGTATCTTCACAAGCAACCGAATAGTCATTCGCACCAGTAATTTCGGCACGAGCATCGTAATAAACTTTATCTTTGAAATCTGTAATGGCATCTTCAACAGAACGAGTGGCATCCGCATAAACTTCCAAACAAGTATCTAAAGCTTGCTTAACGAACCGTTCTTTTTTTCCCTCTTCAAGAAGTTTACCAATATAGGGTAAAAGATTGGTTGCATTGTTTGCAATTAACTCCATTGATATTACACCAAGTCCCAAGAGATCTGAAGTCTTACTTTTAGGGTTTGATTCAAGAGCTGACACGCAGAAATCATAACTTAACATGCTATCCGGTGTTGTTGATGCATTCTTGCATAGATCAGCGACTACATCACCATTTGCAACAACGACTCTGTGAAGGTTGAGAACAAGCAGAAGGATTAAGAAAATTAATGAAGATGATTTATTCATGACATAACCTGATCAGTTATCTTTTAGTGTAAATGGAAATTTTGAAATATGGCTAAAAATAAGTCACGTTTAAACGTTATCACGTGGTGTGCCTTAAAGTTCTCTCGTTTATCATTGTTGCTTCATTTTGCCGTCATAAAAGTCATGACATAACCTGATCGGTGATTTGGACGGGGGGAATTGCTTAAGCGGCCATGGCGGTGGGAATGGCTTAAGCGTCCCCCACCCAACGGCAGTGGGAATGACTCAGACGGCCTCCATTCATGGAGGTGGGAGTGGTTCAAGTGGCCTCCTTCCACGGGGATGGGAATTGCTCAAGCAGCCTCCACCCTATGTGATTTTGGCGGTGGAAATGGCTTAAGCGGACTCCATCTGAATCTAGTAATTTATGATAACTCCATATGACTGTCGCACTCTATTTCCTCAAGTACATTTAACACTTGCATTCTTTTTCCCGTCTCACACTTTTCGCACTTAAATACTGGACTGAAACTTATGAGGTAAAATTCATATGAACTCATCATCTAGTGGTTACATGCTGTCCAAATTTTAATATTCATTTCATGCTGAAACTATTATTATCAGGGATTCCATTAAAGAGAACCATATCCATTCTTGCGAGTTGCAATGTATGTAAGTTGCTGAAGACTGCAACTTTCTTTAATGTTTTCATATCATCATACTGTTAGAATGAGTTAAGCATCCGTACGCTGTACAGACTACTTTCTTACTGTTAATCATAGCCACGGAATCTAGGTTTATTACAGTTGTTATCTGTAACTATATTAATTACAGTCTGTTATTCACCTCCTGTAATATTTGTTCTCTGTTGAGTCCGTGAGTCTATATAAGACTCAGTCCTGTACTCTTGTCAGGTTAACATTCATTGAATACAATACTTCGCAGTTTTCACATGGTATCAAATACCAAAAGGAAATTTCAACTTCCTCCTGATCATGTAACTTTACCTAATCTTCAACTTCTCACCATTAAACTTGCAACTTAAACCTAAAAATGGTGAGAACTACTCAAATAATGCTTGCATCTTCTTCCGCTGTCACCAACAACAACAACCTCAACACAAATATGTCTACCGCAACTTTGTTTCCACCATTATTCTCTTCTCACCACCTCCAACAACATCAATTTCTACCTTCTTCATCACAACAACCATCGACACCGTCTTCTACACATCGACCTTCACCGTCCTACTCTTCTCAACCACCACCATCAACACATCAATCTTTACCTTCTTCATCACAACAATCACCAACACCGCCTTCTACACACCGACCTTCACCACTTTTCACTTCTCAACCAATACAATCACCATTATTTACTGCTACTACACAATCACCATTACAATATACTCCTATTCACTCCTCTTATATGCCACAACAATTACATCAAACTACAAATTTTACCTTCCCACAGCAACAGCACAGTCAACATCAACCACCACAACAAACAAATTTCTATAATCCGTTTGTTTTTCATAGTCGATTTACAATTTCGTTTCAACATATCTCCAATTTTGTGTATGGAAAGTTGATGGATCAAATTACTTAGTTTGGAAAGATCATATCTCTTCCATTCTTATCTGTACAAATCTTTATGGTTTTGTTGATGGATCTGTTCATCCTGAGATGCCTACATTGGTGATTAACAACATTCATTTACCTAATCCAAACTATCTAGAATGGTTGCAGATCGAAAAATTTGTTGGATCTTGTATCAATGCAACTGTTGATAGATATTTCTCGTCTGAGCTTCTTGGTAAACACACAACAAGGGAATAGCGGTTGCATCTAGCTAAGCTGTTTAGTGATCAATTTCTTGCTAGGAAGTCAATGTTCCAATATCAACTTCATACTATCAAGAAAGGCTTTTCAACAATCTATGAATTTCTTCATCAGATTAAAACAATTGCTGACTCACTTGCCCATTTCAAGATTCTAATCTGGTAATGTATACTCTTAATGGTCATGGTGAAGAATTTATTCACTTTGTGGTTAGTGTGCAAAATAGGGAACCTCCATTGTCTTTCTCTGAGCTTCGATCTCGACTTTTAAGTCATGAACAATTCTTGAAGGAACAAGATTCAGATTCATATTCCTCTCTAATCACAAATACCACAAATTCTGCATTCTTTGTTAGCAGACAATCTTCATCACAAAATTCTACTTCATCCTACAGAAAACCTATGCCTTCCTTTACACCTAAGCCAACACCATCATTTTTGTTAGAGCATAGCTCGGTCGACCTCGCATGCGTTGTTATATCAAGCATGTTTGTCAATGTTAGTGATCACAACTATGAGTCTTGATTTATAGTCTGCATATCTAAGTCTCGGACTAGCATAGAAAAGTGTAGTTGAGCTCAAGGACTTCATGGAGATTCATTATACAACGACGAAGATCTACTCAAGGAGCCGTGGAACTTCATCAACAAAAAGGTATGTGGAGACTTGAGCTTATCTATCACTCAAAAGTTTATCTCTTCTATATCCTACTTCTAATGAGACAAAAGTCGTATGTTATATAGACTGGATTATACACATTTGATATTTCGAGCCGAGTATATCTCGCCTATCTATATCTCGAAATCATGTGTTTCTAAAGTGTTTCGCTTTGATAGGGTTTATCTTCACCTAATGACGAAAGTCATAATGTTTCAATCACTTTGAAAATCGCTTTGACGAGAAATAGTGTAACAACTGTACAACGTCCTCTAAGAATGTTTCAATGGTTGGAATGAGAGTTTCGGTCAATATAACCAATGGTTGGAAAACCGATCTTATCAGATTATGTATTTTGGTATAACTAATCACGATTCATAGACTTATGATTTGGTATGACCGGTCTTGATAATTGATAGGTGTCTAAAATACCTTGATATTTATCTATTGTTTATGTTGTTGTTTTTTTTTGCTAAGTTTTCTTGTAAACTATGTATCTTATGTTTTCTTTTGAGTGTTTAGGTACTTTGTAGTCATTTATATCAAAAGAAAAAGAAATTATCCATTTGAAGCAAGAAGGGCAGAAGCACGTGTAGGCGTTAATTTGGAAAGAAATTATTTCGCTTTTATTTCTTCATCTCTGTCTGAAAAGCATGTCAGCTTTAGTAGTGCAAATTTATCTGTCTGAAAAGCATAACAACTTTAGTGATATGGACAAATTGAAGAGAAGAAGTGGATCTGAGAAGTAAGAGACGGCTGCTGTTGGTGGAAGAAATCAAAGAAAAGAAAAAGTGTCATTTCTCACGTGCAGGTACTATCGGGAGCACATAGGAAGATAAGGGGTTGTTATTATTGGTGGTGGCCTAAATTCGAAAGCTAGGTGTCTGTGTCCATTTCTATCCCTACACATAACCTAAAAATCAGAGGAGAAATTATTTCTCTTATCATCAGCTTTTATTCTTCTTCCTCTGTTTGAAATCGAAGAAACACGGCGGCAATGAAATTCAGAGGAATTAAGAAATCGATAAATTGAAGATAATTTCTACTGATTTGTAGTAATGACTTTGATCTTGAGCATGTTGTTGAGGGTTTTGGCTGAGATGTAGCCGGTGGTGATTAGGAATAGGAGATTAGGTCATTGTTGCTGCGATTGAAGATGGGTTCGATCTGCTGGACTGGTAGTTGCTGTAAAAAAAAAAAAAATTTGGATTTCGGTTGTGTTCAGTGAGATAGGTTCTGAACAGAGAAGGAGATCTGATATTTGATGCTGACACAAAAAGAAGATATGGGTTTGTGGTAGTATCACCATTTCCTATTAGTGCATCAAACTGATAATTAAATTGAGGTTCTACTCGACGAAGCTCTTCAATAATCTTTTTCACCAGATGACGAGGCATACAGAATCGACCTTGAAAATTTTGATCAGAGTACACAGAATTAGGAAGAAAATAATCGCGCATCAGCTTCTGATGGTAAAGTTCTTTCCCTCGATGCGTATAGCTTCTTGAGAATACTTTTTGTGGCTCTGGAACTCTAGGTATTTGTCCCATATTTACAGGCATCAAAGTGTCGATTATTTTATTATCTTCAGCTTCCTCATCATCAAGTTGTTGCAACCTCCTTCGATGCATTTCTTGTTGTAATCTAAACAGATTCATAATAACATTCCTCTCTTCGTTAGATCTCGCCATTGATGATTATTGAAATTTATAATGAGAATAGAGATATAGAAATTGGTGAAATATATGTAGAAGTAGGTCTGAGGAACTTGGAGAAGTACAAGGGTGTATATATATAGGAACCATCATGGGGAAATAGTCGTTGCAAAATAATTATTGATCAATAATATTAATATCGCCAGCGATACTCACAATATCGCCAGCGTTCTGGATAATAACGGTCGATGGAAACTTTGTCGCTCCGTGGTTTTCCCATAATGACGCAACTCTTTTTCCATGCCACCTGGTATGCCAAAAAGTTTTTTTTTTTTGGCATGTGCATAGAATATGCCTAACATTGTAAATCTCCAAAGAGGTATTGATCTATCATATCAATTTTCATCTTTTTTGAAGGTTAATTTGATTTTTTTTGATGAAACTTTTTTTTATTAGCCTCAAATATCATATTTGTGTGTCACACGCGCGTCATGTCTCTGTCCAACGCATGTCCTGTATCCGACGCGTGGCTAACGCGGAAAAGGCGCCAATATTGTCGTCTCCGTGCTCCACTAGTCTACACGTAATATAGAATCCCAGGTACAATCCATGAAGATATCTAATGGCTTGGAGGAGAGTGTTCTCAGTAGTTAGATTATAAAAGGATGAAGCGGGTTTTACCAGTCTCTCAATCCGGATATCACCATTTTTATATACCAATCATTTTCGTTCTCTAAAACCTAATCATTTCGCTTAGGTCAAGTGGGAGGAGAATCCTTGGCTGTGGTCAGTGGATTTACGTCATTACGTGAACTTTTTTTTCTTTTTTATCGCTTTTGTATGAGTGATGCTATGTTCACCCCCAAGAAAAAACCGAGTTCACTCCTGTGAAGGTGTCGGATGAACGAGGAGAATGCTTTTCTGCATTTCGATAGGGAAAGGCTGAAGTGGGTCCCAGATGATGTGAGGGACGAGATTAATTCCCGATAAACCTAGCATTATTATTTTTGTATCCTGAAAATGCGAGGAGGGTACAACAACCTCACCCAATATCCAGATTAGCAATCTGTATGGACTAACTTCAATATACTTTCAAGAGAATCAATTAGACTCAATCTTAATAAAGTATATCAAAGAGTTTTAATATCTCTATTTCACAATTTAATCAGCAAATCGAACAGATAGAAATCCGTGAGCCTGATTATTATGTGAAATAACTTGAACGGTACCAAAGACCAATTTTCAAGTGTCAATGAATGTAAATCAACAACCAAAGGTTGGATATTTTAATTGATTGATCTTAACGCACAATCTGTGATATTTCAATTATATAACAAAATATAATGCGGAATAGGAATAACACAGACACCAGAATTTTGTTAAAGAGAAAACCGCAAATGCAGAAAAACCCGAGGACCTGGTCCAGATTGAACACCACACTGTATTAAGCCGCTACAGACACTAGCCTACTACGAACTAACTTCGATCTGGACTGTAGTTGAACCCTAATCAATCTCACACTGATTCAAGGTACAGTTGCACTCCTTACGTCTCTGATCCCAGCAGGATACTACGCACTTGATTCCCTTAGCTGATCTCACCCACAACTAAGAGTTGGTACGACCCAAAGTCGAGGACTTTAATAGACAAATATGTATCACACAGAAATGTCTACGATAATAGATAAATCAGTCTCCCATAGATAAACTAATGAGTTTTTGTTCCGTCTTTTGATAAATCAAGGTGAACAAGAACTAATTGATAACCCAGACTTATATTCCCGAAGAACAGCCTAGTATTATCAATCACCTCACAATAATCTTAATTGTATGGTAGTGAAACAAGATATTGCGGAATCACAAACGATGAGACGAAGATGTTTGTGATTTCTTTTTATCTTTCCCTATTAGAGATATAATCTCAAGTCAATTATTCAGTTGAACTCGTACGATAGAAAATGGCAAGATCAGATTGCTCAACTACAAGAGAATTAGTTTCGTCTGGCTTCACAATCCCAATGAATTCTTTCAGTCGTTAACCTACAGGGTCTCGGGAACAAACCTAAGGTTAAAGGAGAATCGACTCTATAAAAACCAACTAGTATCACACAGGAGGTGTGGGGATTAGTTTTTCCAGTTGCTAGAGTTCCCCTTATATAGTTTTCAAATCAGGGTTTGCAATCTAAGTTACCTTGGTAACAAAGCATTCAATATTCACCGTTAGATGAAAAACGTGATTCAACCAAGCTAATATCTTTCAACAGTTAGATCTAAACTTAGCTTGTCACACACAAATGAAATGTATATGTTTATTTAGGTTTGAGTAACCGTACCTAAACGTTTACACTTAGTTAGTTCACAAATAGTTAACCAATGGTTAGCCATATGAACAATTTCATATTAACCGTATTCATCTTTCACATAACTAGTTCAAATGACTCATAATAACTAGTTGAAGAGTTGTTCAATTGCTTAGGTCTTTATTCATAGACACAATTAAAACAAAATCGGTTTGATCCATTTGAATCAATTCATGAACATATATCCACGGTTCACAAAGATTGCATTCCTTATAATTTATTGTTTTAAGTTCATGAACTACCGATTTGAGAAGTAATCATCTTGGGTACGCGTACAGATATGCGTACTGATTAATTATTTTCTGTGGTTGTAGTAATGAAGGTTCAAACTCTCGGATTTGTGAAGGATAATTTTTTTTTAGACTTAATAAAAAAATATAAATATATACAATAAAATATTAACAATGGTGAGAGTTACTGGGGCTTAGGATTCAGCCAAATTCATTTCTTAAATGGTTCAGAAATTAATTCTAGGCAATTATAATTCAAAACAAAATGAATATTAACTCTATTCTTTGCCAAAGTAGATTTTATAAAATATTACTTGTATTTCTTAAGCATGGCATATCAAAAATCCCTAGGACTAAGCATAAACCATCAAATGAAATCACAAATAATTAATTAAAATCTTAATTCAATTAAAATTGGTGCAAAAAGTAAATATAGAATTAAATAAAATTACCACATAGATGAATTAAGGCTTCCTCCATCGCCCCAGTGTTGGGGTTTAGCTCCTCATATTAATCATAATCTCAAAATACATGTATAAAGCTCAAAAGTTGATTAAAGGGAGTAAAACAATTGAGCAGAAAAATTGCAACAGAAATAACAGTTGCAAAGGCGTTGTTCAATTGTTACAAGAAGAACGATACAAATGTTATGCTGTTGCAAGACCCCAAACTACGACCCACACTACGACCAATTATTCTGCATCGTAAACACTGCTGGAGAACGACTGTCAATGCGAGTCCGTTCTTCGTGTTCTTGGCCTTCATCAATGGCAGCAGCAGAAGAAACTCAACTCGTGATTTCTGCTTCCTGCGCTCTCCTCTCTTCTCCCAACTCTCGAAAGCCCCTCTACTCGACCCAAAGAACCTTTATATACTCACATGCATCATCAAATCCCCTGCAATAACTCGTGAAAATCCTTCTTTACTCGGAATATTTTTTTTCTTATTTCGGAGAATAATTTCCAAAAATAACTTCTTCACGCTCCAAATCTCTTCCAACACGCTCCAAATCATGTTGTAATCACCCAGAGTGTTGATGGAGCCATCAAACTCGATCTAAACACGTCCATAACTCTCCAAAACTCGTGTTTTTCTCCTCCCTGTACGTGTGTCTCTGTTTTGAGTTCGTGGCTTCCCTAGCCAATTCTAGCCAAATTTGATCGGACCCGACACCCAAAATATCATCCTTAGGCTTAATCACATCTTCCTGCCAAGTATCAGCCATTTAATCTCCCTATAACACGTTAAAAAATTCGATCAAACTTCTGCCAGTTCTCATGCATGTTTTCCCGCCAAAATTCAGTTTTTGAAATGAAGAAGATGGTGTCCCCCTATCCAAACTGGGGGTGCGAATAGCAATTGGGGTGGAAATAGTAATTTTGGGGTGGAAATAGTAATTTTTCTGGGTTCCTCCGGCACATTTCTGGGACGCTTCCGGTGCATTTCTGGGGTGCTTTAGTAATTTTCTCTGGGGTGTAAAACACTGCTTTTTGAGCCCATTTCACCGCAAGGGCTTATTTCTCTAAAACTTCCTACAAAGACATAAAATAACACAATAAGTACAAAAACGGGCACTAACAGTATATAAAAATGAGATATATTAGACACATAAATGCGTCTATCAAATACCCCCAAACTTATTATTTGCTAGTACCGAGCAAATCAAAACTACAAAATAAAATCCTAACTCACTTTCGCAGTCATCGTCGATTGCATTTAGCATATGCAATAATCCTTTAAACCCCTAGGTGGCTCTAGTGGCCGAGTTATAGTCTCGGGAGGGCTTACCAGAGATATACCCACAAAATCATTACTCCAGACCCTAACTACCTACGAAAAATCTTGGAAAGCACTAAAGAAACTCCTTGGTTGGCATACTTATTAATTACAGGAGGAAGTACCCTGACGCGAAATTCCAATTGATGTATACGAGTTTGCACTCAAGCATACTAAAATTCATATAAGTGACAGAGCTCTACTAAGATAGTTTCACGATGGACATCATACTCGGAGTCAGACTAATCACATGAAAAGATTAAGAAGATGGAAAAAGAAAAATGTAGATGGTTAAAAAGTGAACGGTGTTTCCCATATCTGTCTGAAGGCCTCTGCCAAGGTGAACCTAACCTAAATGACTGAGATACAGATCTGACTAATATTAACACACTGGCATATACAAGGGAACCAGTGGTTAATAATCCTAACTCTAGGTCAACACAACTGGCATATACAAGGGTACCAGTGGTCGACTTTATTAAACACACATTTATTTAAGAACTAACAACATGATTGGACCTTGTGGACCGAAGCGCATGTTTCTTGTCAGCAGATTACATGGTGATTCCCGTGGATCCTGCATTCCACGCTTGTTTAGGCGACGGAGACAGAGAGAACACACACATATTGTTATCCAAGTGTTAGTATTTATTCCGATTGGTCTACTGGTCTGGTCTAATTTTTTTTTTTTTTTTTTTGAAAAGGTAACTCAGTCACTCTATTTCACCCTAGCAAAGGTAACAACTTGAATCGTGTGCCCCACCAAATCACTTGAAATAAAAGAAAACTAAAAATAGAAAGTGAAAAGGACTCGACGAGATATGGCGAAACTATCATGTTAATTCTAACACCTGAGCTCTGTGCTTTTATGAATAGACTCTATAGATGTTTCCATCTAGTCAGATTGGTTCCTCAGCTCCTAAAACAAAAATGTTTCCATCCACTTAGATTGGTTAGTGTTATCCTTAATAGACGTAAATTTCTAGGCTCTGGAGTTTATTTATTGCAACTAAAAAGTTTCTCCCATACCCCCAAACTTAAAATTAACATTGTCCTCAATGTTCTAAAGATGAAATTAAAAGCATACACAAGGAGAGACAGTTATTATTTGAAGCAAAAGAGTGAAGGAAGGATATTACCGGGTTGCATGAGATTGGGTTACCTCCCAAGAAGTGCTAAGTTTATAGTCTTCAGCCAGACTAAGAAAGGTTTAATCACCTCGAATCATATAGCAATAGCCGAAATAATTGTGGGTTATCGAAACCAAATAGAGCTATCACAAGTAAAAGGAATCTGCAACAAGCCAAGAAAATGAACATGTACTGCATACCCTTATCTAGTTTCCTGATTAAGATACCTATGTACCATTGTGGTTCAGGTTCAGGTTCTATGAAAGGATCTTGATAAAAAAAAATTCATTGGATGCACTTCCTCATATCTAAGATCCAACAGTTCAGGTTTAAAAGTCTGGAAAAACTCAATTAAAAATAATAACAACCTGAATAAATGGGGATCCTTAAAGTGAATCAGATTTGACTTACACAGCTGACCACAAAGAGAGTGGTGGACTTCCTTAAACAGATGTGTCGACCCTAATCTCCTAAAGTAATTAGGTTTAGTCTCAAAACTTAATAATTGACACATCTGAAATTTATATGTTCCCACAATTGGTAGAAAAGTTTTTGGTGGGAAAACAAAGTCAATCTTGGTATTATTGCCTGGGCTAACCTCATCAACCAGAGGATGGGTTTCTAACAGTTGAGACTCGTGTTGAATATTATTAAGTTCGGGAAAACGAGTATGAAGATAGTCTTGTAAGATGGTTGAGGCATTGATGTCAAGTCCCACGTGAGGGATTTTTGTTAAAGAACATGGAGAATGATAATCACCCCCAAACTTAGAGTTTTCGGCGTCTCTAGGTAGACTGGTCATAATCTCCCTAATTTCTAGGTCATCAGATTCCTGAAAGTGGGCGATTGATTTTTCTAAGTCAGGTTCATCCTCGCTAATCTCTACGAGTTCATCTAAGACTATTGTTTCTAAATCTTTTGACTCGAAAACAGTACTCTCAAGATAAACTGGTTCCTCTAAACCATCATCGGTTTCGTAATCATCGTCTAAAACGGGGGTATTTCTAGTCAAATCCTCGTCCTTTTGAATAGGTAAATAATTATTAAAATTATTTGGATTTGAACTAGAAATATCGTTATAATCATCATCACCATCCTCCTCATCATAATATAATTTTTGATATTCACGAATTCTCAAGCTTTGTTCCCAACTACATGGTCTATGTTTATAATATTTCTCATAGATCGTTAGAGGTGATTCCTTAATAAAAGTTGGAGTATCCATATATCGCTTCCCACGCATATATTCACCAAGAGTCATTTCCGAAGACGTCTCTTGATAACGAGAATTTCTAGACATATATTCTCGTAACGTCATCTCAGGTGGCGTCTCCTGAAAAGAATTCATCACCGAGGAAACACAAACTACAGAGGAATTCTACACAATCACAAACAAGGCTGACTCGACCAAATCAAACCTATAAATTCTAGCAAACAAAAAACATGATGGCTCCACTTAGATTGTTTCTAGACCAGCTTCTATCTTTCGAAAGGGAATTCGTTGCAATTTTAGAAAACCCCTCTGGAATCAATCTGAGTCAAAGTAAGTTGAATAGAGGCGAGGGAAGCTTAGTAGAGCTTTGATACCCAAGGCCTCACCGCATTAGGCGGCGCAGTCACGCATTCAACTCAGAGAAACCATCATGAACTTTGAAGTGTGCTTAAAGAGCAACCAATATTTTTCGAACGAGTTTACTATTAAGCTCGTTACCCTATCGGTCTCGTTATATTCCAAATTTTAAAGCTTAGGTTCGCGTTCGGTTTTGTTTTCCTAAGGCGGGCAAGAAGGAAACGGTGATGAAATCCGAGTCCTTATCTTGATTTGGCCAGGCCTTGCCCTTTACTAGGAATTTAAAAACAGTCCAGTTCAAGTCCTCAGCATATATTCACCTTAAGGAAAACAGTAAACCCGCTTGCAGGAGATTCGCGGGTGTTTAGAAGTTTACCTCCCGTACCAGACGGGCGAAGAACCGTTGTACTCGACTCGGCCACTGACTTCGGTGTCAGTGTGCGAACCCGAGGGGCCGAGACGATATAGTAATCGTCGTCCTTCCCTGCAAACAGTTTGTATTTAATTTTTTTTTTTTAATTTATTACCCTTCGTAGGGTTTTAAAAATAATGTCCAATATTTAATGTCTGAAAAAAAATGTCCAAAAATAAAAGTTACAAAAATAAAAACCTTAATTACAGTTTCTAAAAAAATAATAATAATAATAAAAAAAATATCTAAAAAATAATAATAATAAAAAAAAATTCCTTCGTCTTCTTTCCGTTCTTTTTGCTTTAAGCTTTGGTCCTAGTCTTTATGAAATCGCCAAAAATCTTTGACAACTTCTTCTTTTTTTTCTTTTCGATCCAAGCCTCAAAACCTGTATCACATAGACAAATACCCAAAGAACGTAAAAAAGAACAAAGAAAAAAAATCTAAAAAAAAAAAAAAATTCTACCTAAACACAATTCCGCGTCGGCGGCGCCAAAATGATTAATTATTTTCTGTGGTTGTAGTAATGAAGGTTCAAACTCTCGGATTTGTGAAGAATAATTTTTTTTTAGACTTAGTAAAAAATATAAATATATACAATAAAATATTAACAATGGTGAGAGTTACTGGGGATTAGGATTCGGCCAAATTCATTTCTTAAATGGTTCAGAAATTAATTCTAGGCGATTATAATTCAAAACAAACTGAATATTAACTTTATTCTTTGCCAAAGTAGATTTTACAAAATATTACTTTTATTTCTTAAGCATGGCATATCAAAAATCCCTAGGACTAAGCATAAACCATCAAATGAAATCACAAATAATTAATTAAAATCTTAATTCAATTAAAATTGGTGCAAAAAGTAAATATAGAATTAAATAAAATTACCACATGATGAATTAAGGCTTCCTCCATCGCCCCAGTGTTGGGGTTTAGCTCCTCATATTAATCATAATCTCAAAATACATGTATAAAGCTCAAAAGTTGATTAAAGGGAGTAAAACAATTGAGCAGAAAAATTGCAACAGAAATAACAGTTGCAAAGGCGTTGTTCAACTGTTACAAGAAGAACGATACAAATGTTATGCTGTTGCAAGACCCAAACTACGACCCACACTACGAACCACTACTCTGGGTCGTAAACACTGTTGGAGAACGACTGTCAATGCGAGTCCGTTCTTCGTGTTCTTGGCCTTCATCAATGGCAGCAGCAGCAGAAACTTAACTCGTGATTTCTGCTTCCTGCATTCTCCTCTCTTCTCCCAACTCTCGACAGCCCCTCTACTCGACCCAAAAAACCTTTATATACTCACATGCATCATCAAATCCCCCGCAATAACTCGTGAAAATCCTTGTTTACTCGGAATATTTTTTTTCTTATTTCGGAGAATAATTTCCAAAAATAACTTCTTCACGCTCCAAATCTCTTCCAACACGCTCCAAATCATGTTGTTATCACTCAGAGTGTTGATGGAGCCATCAAACTCGATCTAAACACGTCCATAACTCTCCAAAACTCGTGTTTTTCTCCTCCCTGTACGTGTGTCTCTGTTTTGAGTTCGTGGCTTCCCTAGCCAATTATAGCCAAATTAGATCGGACTCGACACCCAAAATATCATCCTTAGGCTTAATCACATCTTCCTGCCAAGTATCAGCCATTTAATCTCCCTATAACACGTTAAAAAATTCGATCAAACTTCTGCCAGTTCTCATGCATGTTTTCCCGCCAAAATTCAGTTTTTGAAATGAAGAAGATGGTGTCCCCCTATCCAAACTGGGGGTGCGAATAGTCATTGGGGTGGAAATAGTAATTTTTCTGGGTTCCTCCGGCACATTTCTGGGACGCTTCCGGTGCATTTCTGGGGTGCTTTAGTAATTTTCTCTGGGGTGTAAAACACTGCTTTTTGAGCCCATTTCGCCGCAAGGGCTTATTTCTCTAAAACTTCCTACAAAGACATAAAATAACACAATAAATACAAAATCGGGCACTAACAGTATATACAAATGAGATATATTAGACACATAAATGCGTCTATCACGTACCTTAGCTGCCGGATTTGAGTTTACAAACTCAATAGAAATTTTCGGTTCGAAAACTTTTGTGGGTACGCGTACCTAAGGTGATTGGTTTACTAGATTGCAAACTACAAACTCAACAGAAATTTTCGGTTGGAAAACTTACGTTGGTACGCGTACGGTTACACATACGCAACCTGTCTCCTTCACCAATATCGAGACTTAGTCATAGACCTAGACCGTGACTTAGTCATAAGTAAACTAGAAATCAAGACATATAGTTTTGATCACTAATATTGACAAACATACTTGAGATAGCAACACATGCGAGTTCGACCGAGCAATGCTCTAACATATCCAAAATATAACAACAAGCCAATAGCGGAAGTGAACTGCCCGTAATTAAGTGTTTTGGGGACAAGTAAAATATAGTAGTAGCAATCTTGTTCTCGTTATACTCCCTCTGCCCCTAATTAGATGACCTATACCATGAATAAGTGGAGTGATAGATTAGTTTTATTATAAGAAATATGTAACATTTGATAGCCATGTTTATATTCATTAGATAGGTGTTTTAAAATGTTTTCCGATGATACAAAGTTTACAAAAATCCGTTGTATAGTTTGAGAGATAAATCATTTTTAAATTTACTAGTAAATTTTAACTAGGTCATCTAACTAGGGGCGGAGGTAGTATATTTTACTATTGAGGTATAACAATTTCTAGAATGGTTATTTTACTAGGATGGTTGGGATGACGATGAATAAAGACTCACTAATAGTAGTAGTAGTTATAATTTCAGATGGCGGTGAAGCTTCATCTTTCTAGGCAGCACGGAATATGGATTGATTGTTCCTCCTACACTGAATATCCACTGTAATTGAAATATCTGGACAGGAAAAAAAACAATAAATTTTAAGGAGGAAGGAAGAAAAATTACAGTTAGCTTGTCATTGCAGTTAAGTATACCATTTACAATTGGTCCAGTCTTATATGGCTAAGACTTTTGATAACATTCCTTTGAGCACTCTTATATGTAACTGGAATGCAGTATTGACATGACCTACTTGTAGCCATGTTTTTCTTTGTACCTCGTCGCACTCATGCTTTATGACTGTCTCATTTTTGATATAATTTGCGTTTTAGTCTAAAAACAATTCCAGCATAATCACCTTTGATAACTATGCTCCAAACTGGATGAGAAGTGTCGTAGATGTACATTTTAGTTTATAACTAAGAATATATCGTATCTTGGGCATGGTACTGTCTGTATCAACTACAAAATGTCTTTTTTCTGAAGATTGAGAAAATGTTGTCAAAGTTTTATAGATTGAACTTTGACAAGATCTATCTGCAGTTTACTGTAGCGATTTTGGAGTTTATGGTCCATATAGTCTGGTGCCGACGGGTTCACTGGTACCATATAAATTAGGTTTCCAGCAGAAGGCATTCATACTCTCAATAAATGGAAGTAGTTTGCTGATCTACTGCTAGTAGACAAAAGGCTGAAAATATAATGTTTATAGAGTGAAAGAAAGATGACCCATTGTTGTGCCAAAAAAAAAAATTACATTTTTTACGAGGGTTCGTGAGACCCTAGATAAAAATAAAAGCTAAAGTATTTAAAAAAACATTATTCTACCGATTATTAATAATGATAAGAGAAATATCAACTAGCCTGCTGATTCTACCAAATCAACAACTAGCCTTGTGATTCTACCAAATCAATAATGAAGAGAGAAATATCAACTAGCTCTCCAAAATCATCAACTTGTTTCCTCAATGGAAATGTTAAATTTCGTTCGTTAAACGTATCTTCACAAGCAACCGAATAGTCATTCGCACCAGTAATTTCGGCACGAGCATCGTAATAAACTTTATCTTTGAAATCTGTAATGGCATCTTCAACAGAACGAGTGGCATCCGCATAAACTTCCAAACAAGTATCTAAAGCTTGCTTAACGAACCGTTCTTTTTTTCCCTCTTCAAGAAGTTTACCAATATAGGGTAAAAGATTGGTTGCATTGTTTGCAATTAACTCCATTGATATTACACCAAGTCCGAAGAGATCTGAAGTCTTACTTTTAGGGTTTGATTCAAGAGCCGACACGCAGAAATCATAACTTAACATGCTATCCGGTGTTGTTGATGCATTCTTGCATAGATCAGCGACTACATCACCATTTGCAACGACGACTCTGTGAAGGTTGAGAACAAGCAGAAGGATTAAGAAAATTAATGAAGATGATTTATTCATGTTTTCGTTTCTCTTTACCAAAAACTAGAAGAATGATATTCTCTTTATACAGATTCAATCCATGTACTCGTAATTAATTCGCAGAGTTAATTTTGCAAATCAAACTTTAAAAAGGTAAGAAAGTGAATTATTTTCGAAAGGAAATAATCTTGCTTCCAAATTTGTTCGCATACATAAGAGAAAAAAATTCCGAAATTGGTTTTAAAAATCGTGTAAATAAGTTAGCTTTTAGTGTAAATGGAAATTTTGAAATATGTCTAAAAATAAGTCACGTTTAAACGTTATCACGTGGTGTGCCTTAAAGTTCTCTCGTTTATCATTGTTGCTTCATTTTGCCGTCATAAAAGTCATGACATAACCTGATCAGTGATTTGGACGGGGGAATTGCTTAAGCGGCCATGGCGGTGGGAATGGCTTAAGCGTCCCACACCCAACGGCAGTGGGAATGACTTAAACGGCCTCCTTCCATGATGGTGGGAATGGTTCAAGTGGCCTCCTTCCATGGGGATGGGAATTGCTCAAGCAGCCTCCATCTGATGGCGGTGGGAATGGCTTAAGCAGCCTCCACCCTATGCGATTTTGGCAGTGGAAATGGCTAAAAGCGGACTCCATTTGAATCTGGTAATTTATGATAACTCCATATGATTGTCGCACTCTATTTCCACAAGTACATTAAACACTTGCATTCTTTTTCCGGTCTCACACTTTTCGCACTTAAATACTGGACTCTGAAAACGCCTTTAGGGTGGGGGTTTGCATACGCCGATCACGAAGATGAATATCTACCTTACGTTGGCAGGGACGTAGTTTCTTGCGGGACTTATACGTGTCAGGCGTCCTCTTGACGTTGTAGATGATGATTCCCAAGCAGGCGGATCCAACATGCAACAAAGATGTGCAGTTGCGACCCCTCCCACTGGGCTTCCAAGCCTAAAAAGTCAAGCCCAAATCTTCCTACAAGCCTAATCTTGTTTTCTTGCCAGCTGGTTTCGGAGGAAACCTGTATTGAGGCATACTCAAAATATTTGAGACATATCAAGTTATCAGCCGAACCTATGATTTTTGTCTAGATTCGGCTGATAACTTTTCAGCCGAATATGTTTCAAATCATTTTGAGTATGCCTCAAAATTGGTTTCTTTCGGAGTACAAGCGCTAATCTTGAGATCATCTTAAACTTTAAGGATTTGAAATACATAGGTTTGGGATGCTATTGGGATGCCTACAACGCCCTATATCAAGACAACAAAGGGAATAAACTCGCGTTTAGCTTTTCAAGAAGGAAGAAAATGTAAGGGGAAAACTATGTTAAAAACTACTCCCTCCATCTTCAAAAAATAAGCAGGTTTGAGTGTAAATCTATACACAAGCATATTTCTTAGAGACAGAGACAGTACTACTACTATTGTCTTGCTTGAGGAAAATTAAGCAAAAAATAACAAAATTATTTTTAATTCATAAATTCAGCCTGGGACGGGCTCACAGAAAGACTATTTTTCTACCAAATCAATAATGACAAGAGAAATATCAGCTAGCTGACTAAAATAATCAACTTGTTTCCTCAATGGAAATGTTAAATTTCGTTCGTTGAACGAATCTTCACAAGCAGCCGAATAGTCATCCGCAGTAGTAATCTGCCCAATAGCATCGAAATAATCTTTATCTTTATTTTTAAAAGCTGTAATGGCATCTTCAGCACAATGAGTGGCATCTGTATAAATTTCCAAACAAGTATCTAAAGCTTGCTTAACGAACCGTTCTTCTTTTCCATCTTCAAGAAGTTTACCAATATACGGTAAAAGATTGGTTGCGTTGTTCGCACATAACTCCATTGAAATTACACCAAGTCCGAAAAGCTTGATTTACTCATATTTTCGTTTCCTCTTTCCGAAAAACTTGTGTTGTACTGACCTGATCGATGATGATATTCTTTTTATACAGATTGAATCCATATACTAGTAATAAATTCGTAGGATTGATTTTGGAAATCATCAATCTTTAAAAAGGAAAAAAAAAAGCGAACTATTATCAGAAGGAAATAATCTTGCTTCGAAATTTGGTGTCATACATATGTTAAGAGTTAGCACTATGGTACACTTCATCCCTTCCCTATCCCTCAAATGTAGGGAAGGGATGGCACTTGAAAGGAAGTCACATTATGGTGCCCTCTCATCCTTCCCTACATGAGACGCGTACTCAGTACGCGTATGAATAGTGTCATATGCGTACTCAGTACCCGTATAAGTCAATTGGTTGGCTTGACCTAAAAACGAGCACTCAATACGCGTTTCATAGGTTTAAGTCGACAGAAACAAGGTTCAGTCGACCATTCTTCTTTTTTTCTTCTTCCTTCTTCTATATTTCTCTCCTCCTCAACACTTTCGATTTGAAGACCTTGTTGTGCGATTTTGGAGCTCAAATTGAATGGGTTTGTTCATTACCATCCGGTGAAGAATTTGCCTTCTTTAATTTCGTGGTTCATCATCAAAACCCTCTAAGGTGAGTGATTCAAATTTTAGGGTTTAAATTTGATTTGAATTTGATTATGATTAAATTCGTGATGTTGGGTCGATTATAATGCGTCATTGTATGTTGTTTGATAGTTTAGGACATTGTCGATTGATTATATGGTATTTTATGGATTGAATCAAATAAGGTGTAGTGTATGAATGAATTTTGATATGGATATGTGATATGGTATTATTTTTGATGATTTATGATTGATGAATGGTTAAATTATTGAGGAATGATTAAATGAATATGAATACGGTATTCTTATTGATGATTTAGGATTGTTGTAGTTTAGTAGACAATGTGATGATTTTTTGAATAAAATGGATTGTTTTTTGATGATTTTTGTGAACTTGTGTGCCGTAGATGGATTTCCGCCACAAACTTCCACAAATTTATTAAAAAGCAGTTCCCAAAACACTTTCTTATCCGGATAATTCTGATAACTAATAGCAACATACTGAGTAATCATGTGATGATCTTCCAAAGTAGTAAATCTCGTAATGTGTTTCCTTTTTGCCCTTTGAGTCTCCGACATTGATGAGCAAAACAAAAATTAAAACTCTTAAACAAAAATTAAATTAGAAAGATTTAAGAGAAGAAATCAATTGATGTATGAAGAAGGAATTGATTTGGTGTGATTTGAGTAGAGAATTAGAGTGGTATTTATAGAGGATTTTGAAAAAAAGGCCTTTGGGATCCGACGGTGTAGAAAATGGAACCGTTATTAGTGATGGATGGTCAGGATCGGTGTGAGGAAGGTGTGAACGAGAAACGGTCAAACAAATATATTTAACCAAACGCGTACTCAGTAGCCGTGTGAAATGCTACACGTACTTACTACGCGTATCAACAGCTTTACGGGTACTCAGTACGCGTAAAGCGTAAAATAATACGCGTACTGAGTACCCGTGCAATTTCCCTTCCCTACAAGGGTGATCAGATCTGATCAACCTTGTAGGGGTACACCAAATATCCCTTCCCTACACAAAATCTGAAAGACCATAGTACATGGTAATTTTGAATTTTGAGAGATGGAGAGGGATAGGAAAGGGATATCCCTTTCCATAGTGCTAGCTCTAAGAGAAAGAAACATTATTTAATAATCCAAGATTGGTGTTAAGATCGTTTAAACAACAGAAAAACTCGTGTCCTTCTCAGCGATGGATGATATTCTTTTGTACAGATTCAAATCCATGTACTAGTAATAAATTCGTAGGATTGATTTTGGAAATCAAACTTTAAAATGGTAAGAAAGCGAATTATCGAAAGGAAATAATCTTCCTTCCACATTTGTCGGCATACATATTACGTAAGAGAATAAATTCCAAAATTGGCTTTAAAAATAAATGGAATTTTTGAAATATGGCTAAGAATAGAACCCTATTGTTGGGGCTTAAAAAGTCATGGTCTTTTGGGGATGTCAAGGGTCGCCAAATAGTAATTGGGACACCCCCATCAAATATTTATATAAATGATTAATATGACCCCTCACTTATTTTACATAATAAATTTGATTAATGTTACTAATTAATCATGATTAGCTAATTAATCAACACTAATTCACTTCCTTAAGTTAAGCGTTGAAGTTGAAAATCAAAACAAAAAAAACAGAAGAAAGAGAAGAAGAAGAGGGGAAAAAAATTGGGGAAAAAATGAAAATCAGTGATTCAAGCAAAACTTTTGATGTACGTGAACCCTCATCTTCAAAATACGATAACATATTAATACCCATCAACAACGATCAGTTCTTTGCTAATTTTTCACAAGATCATGAAATTTCTTCTCAAACTCAAAACAATCCTTATGAACCCTACTATGATTTCAAAGGACCAACCCAAGAAGAAGAAGAAATCGAAGAAACAATTGCTCAAGATTACAAGGTATACCTCTATTCTAACTCCTATTTCAGTTTTGAAGCTCAGAGTTTCGATTTTTTCCTTCCGAAAATCCTAGGTTTCCAGCCGCCAGGTACAATCACGGCTGGGAAACCATGAACTCCTGGCCGTTATTGAGTTATACGGCTCACAGTTCATGAACTCCCAGCCGTTACGACACCTTACGGATGGAACGATGGAAAATTCCTAGACGTAACTTGTCAATTACGCCCAGGAATTTTGTACGTGCATGGGAAGCATTTAATAGTGTCGGCGGAGGTTAGGTTTCATTCCGAAAATATTAAATGCTATTTAATGCTGGCGGCGCCAGTTGGGTTACCCAGCCGTAACCCGTTTTACGGCTCATTTTTTAGGTCGTAAGCTGACACCTCCAGTTACTGGAAAATATACGTCTCGGAATTCCAGGCCATATGTCGTTTACGGTTGGGAATAATACTTTTCGACCCAGCCGTATCTCTGATAACGGCTGGAATATCACTTGTCGAATCATCCGTGTACACTTTGACGGCTGGAATATTACTCTTGAACCCAGTCGTTTCTCTGTGTTTAAATTTCTTCTGTGAATAATTATTTGACATATGTCATTTTATTATAGATTGTATCGTACATTCCGGTGGAAGATTAAGAGGTGGTTACTGAAGAGCAAGAGGTGGTTATGGAAGATCAACCCCCACTTGTGCAAGTTTCCGAGGACACAAGTGCTCACTATGCAAACAACTATGAGTGGAAAGATAAGAAAGATGCAAAGTTGTGGGCTCGATCACAAGGGTTGAAAAAGATGTGCATCATAGTCCAGAATAAACAAGTTACAGACAACAATGTTCAAATGGTTTGCGAGTGTAGTGGAAAGTATGAGAGCCACTGGAAAAAGGGTAGTGGGTATAAACCAAAAACCGCGAGGAGGGAGGGAGTATATAATACGAAGAAGACTGGATGCCCTTTTAAGCTTAAATTTAAATTTAACGACGACAACAAAATGTGGTATATGGAAAAAGTCGTCTCGGGTTATCATAATCATCCTATTCCGGAAAGTTTGATCAACCATCCTTATTCGGCAAGGCTCAACCCTTTAGAAAAGGATTTAGTACGCGTGTTGAGTAAAAGACGCACAAGACCAATTGGTATTCTTAGTGTGGTCAAGGTTTTAAATCCACGAAACTCATCCTCATTTGCAACTATCTATAACGAAAGAGAAAAATTTAAAACAGAGTCATGGGAAGAGAGAGTGCTTATGCAACAATTATTGTTTTTGTTTGAGGAGGCAAAGTACTCTACCGCGTATGACAGGAATAAAGAAAGCGAAGTGGAATATCTTTTCTTCGCGAATCCGGAATGTGTACAATTGGCAAGATGCTTTCATCAAATTTCTTTATGGATTGCACGTATAAAACGAACAAGCACAAAATACCGATATTGAACTTTGTTGCGCAAACATCTACC
Organism: Papaver somniferum; assembly: GCF_003573695.1. Lineage (NCBI taxonomy): Eukaryota > Viridiplantae > Streptophyta > Magnoliopsida > Ranunculales > Papaveraceae > Papaver > Papaver somniferum. The sequence goes on from NW_020648415.1 coordinate 3,651,040, forward strand.
AAGTCGACATTTACCGTTGCGTTTTATTTCTTGAAAGACGAGTCGAAGGAAAGTTATTTGTGGGATTATATCAAAAAGGATATACTCATAGGGTGTTGATTATGGATAAGGAGTAATCATTGATGTGGGCCATACCACGTGCTTTCCCCTACGCGCGTCATCATCTTTTCAGTTTCATATATAGAACAATGTGCAAACTAATTGCAAGAGGGTTATATGGGCAGCAAAGAAGACCGAAATAGAGAGGATCAAAAATCTACCATTGGAGATATAACAAGAAGAGAAAGAAAAGTTTGATATGAATGATAAGATAGCCGAGGTGCTTTGGGCGGAATTTTAAGGTGATTGGGAAGAACTAATATGGTCGCTCACGGAACCATTATATTTCCAAAGGGAGCGTTTTGTAATGGGAAATGGTCAACCTACCCGGATGTTATAACATATTTGAAGAACGAGTTATTGGATCCCCACAAAGAAAAGTTTGTTAATGCATGGGTAAACCGCTATAGACATTATGACAATCAAGGTGGAGTCGGCTCACTATCGGTTCAAGACTAAGTTAAATGGTTGTGATGGTGGATTTGTTGTTGTTTTTGAAGCTATGGTTGAGTATTTCAAGCGCGATCTCGATAAAATTAAAGGGGATTTTGAAAAGAGCCGATCTAGACTCGTTACCGACTATCGGGACAGCCCTTGGATACGGGGAATAAGTTTATATGTTTCTCAATGGGAAATCCTAAAAATTATAACGGAAGTGGAGGCTTGGGAGGAACACAATTTTCCACCGAGAATGATATGTAATTGTCCAATTAAGTCGGCTTTGGGGCTTCCATGTAGGCGTGCAATAACAAATTATCCCACAAGGATGATTCCGATTGAAGGAATAAATCCATTTCGGCAACAACTAACATTTAAAGATCCATCACCAAATCAAGGTCTTGGGGAAGTGTTTTGCGACACGGAGGTACACAAGGAACTTTTGATAAGTATGTTTCTTTACTATCGGCTCAAAGACAACTTTGGTTGTATGAATTGCGGAGATTCAACCGTCCAGATATTAGACAAGAAAGGGCAGAAGCTAAAGAAAGGTTCAAGAAGGTCCACAATTGACTCCTTCAATGCGAAGAGATCCTTGTGCTTATGAGAAGTTGAACGAATTGTACAAACTTAAAAGAAAGGAAATGGAAAAAGGAGGACCAAGCAGAGCTAGTGAAATGAAGGGAAAACGCCGAAAGAAGAATGTGGTTGTTGCATCAAGTTCAAAAAGAAAAGTTGATAGTGGAGTCAAAATTAATGACCCGGTTGTTCCATCTCAACAAGGTTCAACAACTAAAGAATCTAGTAATGTCCGAAGAAAAGTTGGTGGTGCGGTTGGTATTAAGAAATTAGCGAGAAGCCGAGATAATCCTGGCCGTAACTATTCCTGTAATACCAGTTTCATATTTTACTAAGTTACGGCTGAGTTATCAAAGCGTAAACCCTATTTCGGCTATGTTTTCTGCCCGTAATTATGGGTACTGTCACTTCTACGGCTGATAATCCTGGCCGTAACTTTTTCTGTAATGCCAGTTTCAGATTTTACTAAGTTACGGCTGAGACACCACACCGTAAAACTGAATTCGGAAATAAGAATCTCATAAATTAAGAATCAAAACACTATTATCCATTCATTCAAGGTTAATGAAAAGTAACTCTGAAAAGTAAATCACCCAAATCCATAACCTTAAACATGCTAAATGTCTGCATAAACATAAGATGGAATGACTTAAAAAAGTAAATTATCTACAATCATCCACTACGACCAACAATCGAAGGAACATCCTCAGAAGATGAAGAAGAACTGTCGGGAGTTTGGGAAAGACTAGTCCAATCATCAATTTCTTCATCAGTATATAGATCATCCCTCATTGGATTATGTGACTCCAGAAGCCTGAGAATCAGTGTTCTTTGTTCCTCGCAATCCAAATATAAAACCTCTTCAATATTACGCCTCAGTCCCCTGGCAATCCACTTAGCTATCTTGACCTATTTTCACATCATTCAATTAATAGTGGTACGTAATTTGAGAAACGTATACCAAAAAAAGAATCATATACTTAGGCTACGTACCATCATCGTAGCAATATCCCACATTGGTAGTTCCTGGGGTTCTTTCTCCTTCCCGGGGTTCCTAAAAATGATGAAAAACATATCAGAAGATAGGATTACGGATTGGAAATAACATATTACACATCCGTTACAAATAGTATCGTCTGGGAAAAGTGAGACAACCTAACCGTAAACATAGTCTCGGCTTAGAAATATGCGGATGACCAAACTGTAAACAAAGTATCGGCTAGAAAATACAAATAACGGTTAGGAATATTCATTTACGGTTAGGTAACTACCAGCCGAAACACTCATCACTCTCTGCAAACACATGACCACTTACGGCTGGGAAAGTCCCATTTATAATAGTATTATAATGTTGGGTTCTCAACTATTCCTAACCGCGTGAGACAATAACGGCTGGGAGTTCTTGATTTCCTAACCATTAATTGTACATTACGTCCAGGACGATATGCTATCCCAGCCGTTAACGCTTCAGAAAACCATTTTTGAAATCCTAACACCATCAATCGAACCTATTTTTGCAATCTAATGGTAAAATAACTGGTGGGTTTTTCGATTCTTACCTAGTAGGAGTCATTTATGGAGGATTCACAGGTGTTTGAACAGATTGGTTCACCACAGGAGGAGGAGGATTTGAAGGTGTTTGAAGAAATTGGTTAACCACATCTCCATGAAAAGAAACGTCAATAACTTGTCATGATTCAGAACCAGGGTTCAATCGGACGGATCTTGTCAGTCTTGATCTTGCTGCCATCTTGAGAATGAATGGGGAAGAGATTGGTTATTATTAGGTTTTTGAGAGTGTTTTTGAGAAGAAGAAGAAGAATAGAGAAAATGAATGGATTGGTTTTGATTTAGGATTAAGATTAGGTTTTGATTTAAAAAAAAATTACAAAGAGTAAATCTGACTTTTTATTCACTTAAGTCTCCCCTTATCTATAATTTGCCTACCCAAAGCAAAAAAACCCCAAAATGGTCAACCCTTTAACCCCAATAATAGGGTTCTAAAAATAAGTCACGTCTGTTATATATTTCGGAAAATAGGTCATTTGTCCAAATATTTTAAATCATGGTTCAAATGGACGAGTAAAAATTTGTAAGGGTGAAATTGACACCAAAAAAATAACAAGGATGAAACTGGATTCATCCTGACTTAAACTTAAAAAATAGCAAGGATGAAACTGGATGCATCCTGATGTAAATTTAAAATAAGAAAAAGTATTTGAGAATGGGTAGGATGAAACTGTTTACATCCTGGCTATTTTTAAATTTTTGTCCATTTAAACAGTATCAAAATCTAAATGTCCTTTTTATCCAGGAATTGTTGTTTTGATCTTTTTAATCAATTTTGTGTATATATTTCGATTTTATTTTTCTTGATCCGCAGTTCATATATATTTTTTGCAAGTGCAAATTCAATTGAACTACAAAATTAATGTGACCTTAACATTTTTGCTTAATTTTTAATGTTGGACTGGTATCGACGCAATTATCACGTACAAATTCACTATTCTCCTAAATCTTGGGGTGGATTTTTCCTGCATTGTTCATTTCTGTCACATATATCCGTTGTATTCTTGCCATATAGGAGAAGAAAGCAAACTATTTTGGGAGGTTTTCTCGGATGAAAACGCCTCTAGAGTGGGGGTTTGCATACGACGATCACAAAGATGAATATCTAGCTTACGTTGGCAGGGACGTTGTTTCTTGCAGGACTTATATGTCTCAGGCGTCCACTTGACGTTGTAGATGATGATTACCAAGATGATGAAGCTCGTGCAAAACACCGAAATGAAATACCTTGAAATGAGGTAGCAGTTCTCAGTACAAGTGCTAATCTTGAGATCATCTTAAACTTTAAGGATTTGAAATACATAGGTTTGGGAATTTGTTGGAATAAACCCGCATCTAGCTTTTCAGGAAGGAAGAAAAAGTATGGAAAAAAAAATATCACAGGCTAAAAACTACTGTACCACTATTATCTTGAGTGAGGAAAATTAAGCAAAGAATAACAAAATTATTTTTAATTCATAGATTCAGCCTATGGACTCTCACAGAAAGAACTATTTTTCTACCAATTCGATAATGACAAGAGAAATAATTACTAGCTGTCTTAATCATCAACTTGTTTCCTCAATGGAAATGTTAAATTTCCTTCGGTGAACGAATCTTCACAAGTAGCCGAGTAAACATCGGCACCATTAATCTGCTCACTAGCATCGAAATACAGATTGATTTTGGGAATCATCAAACATTGAAAAGGTAAGAAAGCGAATTATTTTCAGAAGGAAATAATCTTGCTTCCAGATTTGTTCCTATAGATATTAAGAAAGAGAAGCCTTATTTAGAATCGTTTGAATAAGTTAGCTTTTATGATTGTCACTTTGCAGACTAATTGGGAGCTACAACTAAATGATTTTCGACTCTTTTTTAGTTCTTCTGCATTATTCTGTTGTTATATGTCAGTGCATGATGCATTACAGTTGCATTGATCCACCTGGCATGTTGACATTTGCAGGCAAAACAGGAAGCAGACAGAGTTTACAACGCTGAGAACTTCTGGATGCATTTTGAGCACTGTTAGCAAACGTATCTCTTCCAATTCAAGAGTCTCCTGATGAAAGTCAAATAGCCAAAACATAAGTGTTGTCTCGTTAGCCAGCTAAGAGTGCTGTTCAGTTTTGGGCGCTTCAGAGTTCAGATATAATTAGCATCAAAAGAGTCACACAACAGCAAACTCAATTTATGAACCAGCACAATGCTAACAGATGGGGAGTGGCTTGTTTGCTCTGAATCTTTGAATTTTTCTCATCGACTCCTACATGTTCAGATGAAACCCATTAACTATTACAGTTCAAAACATAAGAAAATAGGACGGTATGAGAGCACAGCCGACATTTGCTGGCGAAACGAGTATTTCGTGACTTGGAGCTGCTAAATATCCTAGAGAGAGCAGCATTTCACATTCCAGCAATGTGTGTCTGGATTGCGCAGTAAGTGTTGTACTGGTGATGCAGATAATAATCTTCATTTAGTCATGGGAACGAATAGCATTGCCAAGTTTTATGTAAACAGTACTTATTTTGGAATTTATGGACCAATTTAAGGTTAGATTTCTCAGTTATTTCTTTGACATGAAAAAGATGTGTGTTTGCTCAGGTGCATAGTTGTTTAACATGAACTTCGATGCTGAAGCAGACTAGCAAGGCTGAAATTGATAGATTGGTTTCCTGAAGGCTTGAAAATACGAGTTAGGAGATGCAGAATGCAGGAATAAGGTGGAGTCAAGGTACTCCTTTGAAAATTACATACACAACATGAGGAACACGGACTTATCACACCATCCTCAAGCTTCAAGATTACTGTTTTAAACAGGATAACACTATGGTTTCAGTAATCTAAAAATCTCATAGTCTAAAGAATAGTTTGGATGTGGAATAGATAAAGACAGTCAACCCTATAACTAAATGACAGAAATATAAACATCTAAAATATGGTATTCTTTAAGTTAATCGGACTGCATAAGAATGATATGTTGAACCCATCAAAGGATTAATACAGACTGGGACATCCTTAGAGAAGCTCAGACATGGAAACTTGCTACTATCCCACATGAACACGACTGCCAGAAAAACATTTAACTATTGGAAAACAAACGCAGCCACAAGAACGCGAACTTTACCCTAATCAAGCCGCTTATAAATTTTACAAAACCTATCTACGGATGATTCTCTGTGGACTAAGTAAAATACAGTTTTCATATACGCAATATTTGAGAAAATTCAAAGGAGATCAAGATTGCGATGCTTGCAGAATAATGTATTAACTTATACAAATCATATAATTTAGCAATTACCTCAACAGCTTGCAGTTGAAGTAGGAAGAAAAAAAGAATCTTGTTTGTCCTTGTAGATACTGAATAACTGCTTCGAGTAGCTACTAGCTAGCCTCTTGCAGTCTTCTAGTGTGTTAGAGGTGAGTTCCTCCTCTAACTCTTTTGCAGACTTCTTTAAGTCACATTTGCAGTCCCCGTCCATGAGAAATTCAGCCAAAGTTTTAATCCTGTGAAGATACAATAACCATCAATAATGGAATGCAATTGAAAATGAAACCCATGAGAAAATATGAACATAATCCACATCGGTAAACTATTTTATGAAGCTTTTATTCTCCATTAGAAGATGATCGATTATACAGAAAACCTGAAAGTTAAACTAATCCAGCAACGGAAGTTAAAAGATAAGAATGCACTCGGTTATTTCTTCTTTTTCCTCTGTCACGAGGTAAATAAAAAATAGTATTATATCGATAAGGTAGAGATACCAAATGATGTGCAGTGATCATTCCTATTGAACAACCTTTGACTCGAAAAATAAACAGTAATAGCATACTATGTAGCTGATACAACCCTTCTAATTGTTAAAAGGTTATATAGCTTATATGCTTCCAGTTTCCAATTATAACAAAATGAAGGAAAGGCGCAGGGCATTCTTAACAATACCTGACTGCATCGAAGTAATGGAACAAACCATTTGCAGATTTTTTTATAGAAATTTGCTGCCAATAGAGAGCACACATACAGCTTTCATACAGAGCTCAGCGTCCTCTTCAAAAGCAGAAAGCATATCAGCCTCAAATTCCCATTTCACTTCTTTAACTTTGTTGCTATAATTCATCCCCATCCTGTCCATAACCTCGTCAAGAGATTGTGAATCACCAGAACTACCTTAGAAGATTCACCAACACTATCTAAACAAATCAATTCAACCAAGTTCACTACAGCTGTGTTTCCTACCTTGTCATTTAAATTTTCACTCAATTCTAAATGATTCTCAGATGAGGATTCATATGTGGATGTTCTCTCCACCCTCCCATTCACATCATCAACTTTCTGACCTCCACAAGACACATTAGGACTTTCAGAAAGAATGCTCATAGTAGAGAATTCGGCAACTTTATCTTCCACTTGACGATGTGAATTCATTTCAACTTCATCCTAATTCAAGACCTTGTGTCTGGTTTGCAACTCAGACACACGAGAACAGTGCCTTCCTCTAGTGAATTCACCATCATGTTTGCTCAACTCGTTGTTTCCTTCCTTTTCACCGCTGTGAGAAGCATCATTTTGTAATACGAGATTCTACATTACCATTTTCCATCCTCAAGACTCGGCCCTCCAAATCACAAAACTTATTCCTCCAAAATTCAACCTCATCCGGCGCTCTCCTTTTCTCATGTTCCATATCCTTTCCCATCTTTTTCAATTCCCCCTCCAAGTTCTTTCCTCCTTTTTTCCCCAAACCATTCGAACTAGGTTTCTTTTTCTTTCTTGTCTCCTCTTGAAATCCTTCAACTCATCTTTATAGATTCCAGTTCACCCAACTTTCCATGTATCCCATTGTATTTTGATCAAGCTCCGCCAGCAATTCAAGACACTTTCTTTTACAAACCCCCAAAATTTCCTCCAATTTTTGGATTTTTCTTTCACATTTCTGGATTTTTTTTCTTCTCCAAATGATCTCCCTTCTTCACATTTCTGGATTTTTGGATTTCTCACTCCACATTTCTGGATTTCTCCTTCTCCAGATGATCTCCTTTCTTCTTCAGAAGTACAACAAGTAGTAAGAGTTACATACAGGAATTAAGTTTTCCTCCTTTCAGTCTGCTTCTTGAGTTTACCTTGGTACCAAGGAAAATTTCAATGCTGATCACAATAATAGCTTGGATTATGAGCACTACTAACCAAATTCTTGTTCATTTGGAAGGACTAGTTTCACAGAATTATCATCTTGGGGCTTTTTTTTGATCCTCCAATCCAAAATTGTATCCGTAACCCTAAGAGTGAGACTGAAAACCGATAGATAAGAAGTTGAAAGTGTTGGGGAGGGTGTAGAAGAAGAGTGGGTGAGTGGTAAAACAACTGGCTGAAAGTAAAGACTTTTGTTTTGACTAATAAAGCGACTTTGACTTTCTTTTTCTTTTTTACTTTTTACACTTGCATCGAGCAAACATTTAAGCTTCCACCATAAACCGCCCCTAGACTAGAGTCCTAGCTAGACCTTCCAAAATTCTCTGTTTTCTACAATTCTTTTTTTTTTCCCTCTTCTTAAAGACTCGACCCTTTCACCTTCTTCACTCCTATATAATCCTGATCAAAACCGTAACCCTAGCATATCTCATTTCTCATCTTTCTAAACCCATTACAACAGTAAAATCTTCAGTGTTTTTTGTTTGTTCAGTTTCGTAAACACCTCAACAACCAAATATGGTGGAGGAAGTAAAGACGGAGGAATTCAGATGCAAAGAAGGTCTAGTGATCATACCAGAACAAACGCTACTTGAGAAAGCACATCAAAACAAATGGAAAAACACACTCATCGGTAAGCTCCATATAACGGAAAAACTCAGATTCATACAACCATGCAATGTTATTAGAGATATTAGCAGAGCATGGACTGATATTGCTATCCTTAAATTTACAATCACGGAGCTTAGTGGTGATATGTTTGGTTTTCACTTTGAAGACGAAAGAGATATGAAATAGGTTATGGATTCTAGGCCATGGTTAGTCTCTGAACATCATGACAATTATAGACCATACTTGGTCCTTTTGACTGAATGGCATCCTAATACGCCACCTTCTAAGATTGAGTTTAGTGATAGTTATCCATTTTGGGTTCAACTTCATGATATTCCATTTGAGTATGTGTCAAGAGAAATGGGGAAGAAAATTGGTGAAGGTACTGGTCACCAAGTTTTAGATGTTGATGTTGAGGGAATAAATAGAAACGGTAGAAGTATGAAATGCTTGAGAGTCCGAGTCTTGGTAAATGTGAATAAGAAGTTAGTCACTGGATGTTGGTTGCGTACTGATAAGAATCAAGCAAAGAATGTTTTGTGGGTGTCGTTCAAGTATGAAGAATTACCCATGTTTTGTCATAGATGTGGGATTATTGGGCATTGGGAGGACAGTTGTAGATTTGATGTTGAAGAGGATGAAGCTATCAATTATAGTCCTGAAGGGAATGATAGTGAGTTACCAGCAGTACTAGTTGAAGGTCAAGTTCTGAGAGTTGTGGGTGAGAAAGGGTATGGATGGGGGCTCTACGCACGGAGACGTATCCATTTGGAGTATGAAGAAGAGGACGAAGATGAGGAGGAGGTGAGTGATAATAATAATGATGAAGATTTTGAAGGTCTTGTCGATGAGTGGGGTGTTACAAGTAGTAGTGAATCAGATGAAGAGATGGAAACCGAAGAGAATGAAGTGATAGAGGTAAAAAGTGAGAAGTAATAGAGGAATACAGTTGTGAAGAAGCGTTGTTTGAGTCAGTCTCTTGTCAAATTTGGATTTTTCAGTCTTCCGTCTTGTTTTTGTCTTAATGGTTTATAGTGCCTTTTGGAATTGATGTTCTAGCAGTTTTTACTTGAAACTATGCATCATTCTGCATAAAGTGTTTCAGTTGCATGTATTTCCATCATAAGTCTCTACCATTTAGTAGCTCTATAATAAGACTTGACAAATGATCCCAAATGTGGCAAGCTCAAGTTAAATTGGATATCCGTGGACTGTTTAGTAGATATGCATTAACCATGAGTAAGCAGTTTTTTTGTCCATTTACTGTGTGCAAAGTGAATTGAGCAGTGGCCAGTGTTGTATAAATTTAAAGCCTATGTTGTATAAATTGTTGTATTACAAAAAATTTAACAATATACTGACTGATGTTTGTTGATACCCTAAAGCTCATTGATCTGAGGACAAATAATCCCCACTCAGAAGTAATCTTCTATGCTCACAATTTATAGAAAATTCAAAAATCCTTCTCTGCTGGAAACAAAATCATTTACTGAAGAGGTTTCATCCCCAAAACCTACTGATGAGACTCTTCTTTTCCCTCTTCAATCATCCTGCTCGCAAGAGATGGGAACTCGATGGGACTTGGGAATATGTGGATATCAGTTGTTGTATCCTAGCACAGTCGTGATACGACTGCCCAAATTATCTGCTCCGTGGGTCTGGATGGGATACTTCTGGAGTCGCATGCGGCATTGGCTTGTTTATATTGACCGAATAAAACAACAGGCTACAGCTTAAAAGCATCAACGATCTTGAGTGAGAGATGAAAATTTGGGCATGCCATAGTGTTTGTATCATTAGCCAGCTCCGCATACGGTTCTCTGGGTCAGAGTCAAGCTGTCAAATGTTAACTTTGTCTCGTTGTCCATATCAGCACATCACTGGAAAAGCTCTAAACAATCCTAGATAGAGCAGCAGCATTTTACATATTGCGCAGCAAGTGTTGTACTGGTGATGCAAATAGTTAGAGGTTCATTTAGTCTTGGGTTATCTTTGGCATCGCCAACTTCAATGTAAACAGTACTTATATTGGAATTTATTTATGGACCAATTTAACATGGCTAGTTGGGAATATATAATAAGTATTTGGGGTCTATCACTATGTGACAAAATAAGATATTTTGAAGTAAATTGGAAAATCATTATCCAACTATTTTTCTTAATGACTAATTTATTCCTGATTAAATAGTATTAATTCGAGTGATTAGTAGTAAAGATACTGTGTTAGATGTGAAATTAACTTGTGTTAATGAATCATCAAAAAATGAAAAAAATTGAAATTTTTTGAAGAGCACCAACCCAGAATCGGTTTATGTTGACATTGGTATCAACTGATTGTAACTTCAAAAACATACAATAAATTTTGAAAATATGTTTTTACCCAGAATCGGTTTATGTGGACATGAAAATCAACCAATTATCCAGAATCGGTTTATATGGAAAATGAACATAAACCGATTCTGATAAATTTTTCATTTTCTGTCGGTAAATTATATGTTGTTAAAAATGCATCGTTACACGATACACACACTGGTTCCTGACATTGAACAATAGGAATCGGTTTATAAAAGTGCTCATGTAATCCGATTCTACCAAAAAAAAAACAGAAAAACAGTTTTGTCTTTCATACCAGAATCGGGCTATGTGGCATTAACGTAGACCGATTCTGGTTCAGTTTTCTCCAACCAGAATGCCCATCCAGGACATCGGTCTTTGTGGGCATGAACAACAATCATTTCTAAATGAAATGGGTTTACAAGTACGTTGATGTAGACCGATTCTTATAAACCCAGAAAACTTTGATTTCAAAAAATTGGATTTTTAAGTGATTGTGTGTTATTGAAACCTACTTTAGGGGATTGGGTTAATAGAAAACTACATGATTTTAGCTAAAATGAAAAAGTACCTACTTCGGGGGATTAATCGACAATGTTTTTGTTTGAATATGAAGAAGAAAGAAAAAGGGGAGAAGAAGAGAAGAAAAATCGGGTCAAGTGGAGATGAAGATGGAAATGCGTGAATTGTTTGTTGTTTTAGTTTTTATTATTAGGATTTAATGGGGATAAGTTGGTAGTATTAAAATTTTATAGAGGGTAAATCAGTAGACCGATCAAATTTAGACACCCATTATCCTTTTCTATTAGGTGGATGAGGCAACCCATAGGCCCCAAATAATGTGTATAAGAACTAGCCAGGCAATTTAAGGTTGAATTTCTCTGTTATTTCTTTGGCATGATAAAGATGATGTGTTATTTCTTAAGCGCACAGTTGTTTTACATGAACTTCAATGTTGAAGCGGACTAGTAAAGAATAAAATCATATCACAATTACAAATGACAAGGGGAGATATTGTCCAAGGCTAAAATTGATAGATCCCAAGAAGCTTTAAAATACAAGTTAGAACATGCAAAATGCATGAATAAGATGAAGTCGAGGAACTCCTTTGAAAATTACGCATACAACATGAGAAACACGACCCAGAAATTCAGAGAAAAGACATCATTCAAATGGATGAAGGAGTTACATAATGTACGCAACCCTATAATAACTGAGATATACAAGCAAGGTGGTGCTGGAATCAAAAGACCCAAAATTAACTCGAAAGGTTGCACCTGGAGGGACTGCTTTGGAGCTCTGCGAATCGATCGACTTTTGAGTCGACTAAGTAATTTTTTTTCTCAATTATTCAATGATTTCGTTTACTATACCTCTAATCTGTTAATTATAGGCTTATCTTTTGATTTTCTTTTCCTGTTTTGTCTGTTTTTTCTTCATCCCATGGAACATTCTAATATTTTTGTTGTTTAGCTTTATCTTTTCTGTTTATGTTTACATTACCATAATTTGCATATGATATCTTTCACTAGATTTCCTTTTATTACAACTCTCTCCTGACTCGACCTAGTGGATTTTTAAATTTCTTCTTCAAAGTCTCTTATTATCATCATGAAAAGCATCCGGTGTTGGACCTCCTGGTATAATCTTCTTCTTCTGCTATCTGTATTGTTACAATCAACTAAAGTATTATCGGCTCATACGATTGCAAATCATCAGTCTCAATATGGTCTTCAAAAGTATGTTTCAGTATTCTCATTGCATCAATCATGTATATGATCCTAAGAGTATCGGCAATCTTCATCAGTTCAACTCGGTTTGGCCGATTCTTTTGAGTCAAAACAAAAATTCATAATTTAAATTTCTAAACCTTCCCACTTTCATCGAGCGCAAAAAAATCAATTAGACTGGCTGTCTCAAAAACAAAGTGAAAGAAGTTCGTGCTCCTGATAGAATTATCTTCATTTTAAGTTTTTCTCTTCAGAAACAATGGAAGTGTTCTCAAAAAAGGCCCCTGGAATCTTCTTAAATGTCATCTGAATATCAAAATTTATGATCCCTCTATCAAAATGCAAGATCAAAAGTATACTCATCAATAATGGAATGTCCAATTTCAACATCTCCTTTTAGAACATCACTCAATCTTTATAGTTAATGATGCATTAGAAGAGCATGGAGAAAAGATCTAGATTGATCCAGAGAATTGTAAACCAGGAGCTGGAAGCATGATCACAACTAGGTGAAGATTGATTTATCAAAACCTCTTCATAGAGGAGGGTAGTGGAATACAGCTGCAGGTGGAGTAGCTTTGGTTGGCTATCACTGGGAAAGACAGTCACACAATTTATGTAAGGATTGCTACATTATTGATCACAATAAAGAAGAATGTGAGAAATGTAGTTGATGATCTGAGAGTGAGGTGATACACTACTGAGAAATATATCTCTTATATTCATGAGCTAGCCAAAGCCTATGATATAGAGATCATTGAAGATGTAGACTTGATGGTGCAAAGAATCTGTGAAGCAAGTCAGAATCAGCTGAATAAGGATGCTTCTGAGGATTAAGATGAGGGTAGAAAACTCAAGAGATCTAGAAACGATGAACCAGAAGATAATATGACTCAAGATGCTATTATTAACTTCAATGCTGAGAATACTGGAAAAGGACCATCCATTACCGAGGCGGATGATATGGAGTATGATTTGATTGAGGGAGGGGAACATACTGAGAAGGAGGATTTTCCTGACATTGAAGAGACCTTTGCACCTGTGGTATTGTTTTATTTTCACTCTAACTTTATCTTACCTTTTGAATCCACTCTTTTCTTTTTAAGTGCTATCTCTTGCTCTTTTTTTATTATACTTCTATTTACCATAAACCTCTCAGTATGAAGGTTTTAAGTTGGAATTGCCAGGGTTTCTTAGGAAAAGATACTAGAGACTATCTGCAACATCTTAACAAGCTATATGCTCCTTATATAATTTTCTTATCTGAAACCAAGATTAATGATGACATAATCCTTAAGCTATTCAATTTCCTAGATTTACCAAATAAGGTCTATGTTCCTTCTGTAGGATTCGCTGGTGGCCTTCTACTCCTTTGGAAAGACGAATTTTCTTTAGAAATAGTTTGTATTAATGAAAAACTGATTCATGATATAGTTTCTAATGACCCTAGTAAAGGAGAGTGGTTCCTATCTTGTGTCTATGGTACTTCCTATAAGACTGAACAACCTGAGAAATGGTCTTCGATTCTTGATCTTAGTAAATCTGTTAAGACTCCATGGGATCTTATAGATAATCTTAACATCATTATAGACCCTGCAGATAGGAATACTCAATCTGCTAATTCAACACCTCAGGAAGTACTTAATGCCATAAGAAACGCTGGTTTAATTGATCTAGGTTTTAGTGGTAATCCCTATACTTGGTCTAGTAACAAGCATGTAACTAGTTGGTAAATTTAAATCTAGGATTGATAACAATGAACAGACTTTATTTTTTCATGATTCTTTACTCACCCATTTATCCCAAACAGGTTCGGATCATTGTCCTATTTTACTTGACTTGTATAAACCAAATAGAGTAATATGTAGAACTTGGAAATTCTTTGAACATTGGTTGCAAAATGATATGTGTCATGAATAAATTAAAAAAGCTTGGTCTGCTTGTTTCCAAGGATCTAATGCTTTTGTTCTCTCTAATAAAATTTCTAATACAAGACATATTTTGTCCTAATGGAGTACAACCATTTTTGGAGATATTGAAGGTAGAATTCTTACTCTTCAGTCGAATATTTCTCAGCTACACGCTCTTTTCAGATAAAAAAGGCATTAATGCTAATGATTCATCATCCTCGAGAAAGAGATCAGTATATATGCTTGCAAGTTCAAATAGACAAAAGGAAAGAGACCACTATTTCAATGATATGGATAAAAATTCGAAATACTTCCACATCAGAGCAAATAGAAGAAGATCGCGTAATAGAATTGATGCTCTTCTCGCACCTGATGGTACTTCGTGTACGGATAAAGAGTCTCTAGAGGGTCTTGTTAGCAATCACTTTCAAAAAATTATGACCACTTCAGCTCCTGCACACAGTTTTTCTTCCTTCAGAATATCCCTTCCATTATTACAGAAGCAGACCGACAATCAAGAACTAGAATCTATTCCATATGAACAAGAAATTTACAATACTCTCATGACAATGGAACCATAGACAAGTCCAGGACCAGATGGTTTCCCACCCGGATTTTATCAATCTCAATGGACAACTGTGAAAGATGATATTTGTAGTATGGTCGGGTCTTTCTTTCATTCTGGGTATCTTTTCAAGCAGCTGACCAGAAGATTTCAGACCTATTTCTTTATGCAATACAGTGTATAAAATTATTTCAAAAATTATCTCTCTAAGGTTGAAAAAACATATAATCAACATCATCTCGCCTATGCATGTTGCCTATGTCCCGGGGAGATTAATCTCAGAGAATGTATACTTAGTGCAGGATATTGTACAAGCAATGAAGAAAAAACAAGGTTGTTGTGTTCATGTATCTCTTAAGATAGACATGTCGAAGGCTTTCGAAAGATTAGAGTGGAGTTTTCTGATTGATGTTATTAAAACAGTTTGGTTTGGAGATAAATTTTGTCATCTCATCCTGCAATGCATTAGAACAACTCAAATTGAAGTACTTCTTAATGGAAGTGCTACAAAAGCTTTTAACCCATCAAAAGGCATTCACCAAGGAGATCCACTATCTCCATACTTATTCATTCTGGCCATGGAGTCTTTTTCAAGAGCTTTAGCTCAATGCGAAAGAACAAAACAACTCATATGTATGAAAATATCTAGCTCAGCTCCAAAAATAAATTATCTCCTCTTTCCAGATGATATCTTTTGTTCAGTAAAGCAAACCTAGATCAAACTAGAAAGATACTCCAAGTTATTGAGGATTTCAGTGCTTGCTCAGGTCAGATGATAAATTTCAATAAATCTGCAGTGTGCTTCAGTTCAAACATGGACCCTTCCACTTGCCAAATCATCAGTGGTACTCTTCAGGTGCGTGAGATAAATCTAAAAGAAGAGAAATACTTGGGATTTCCTTTCTTTGTTGGTAGGAATAGGACAGTGCCTTTTGCAGTTTTACAGGAGAAAATGGATAACATGTTCACAAAGTGGAACACAAGTGTTAGAGCATTGCTCGGTTGAACCCACCAAGTGTTGGTATGTCAAGTTTGGTTGTCATATTTTAGTGAATCAAAACTCATGTTAAGAGTCGCTTGATTATGCACTAGAGTCAACTTCGTATAGGTTAGCTTGAAAGTATTAGGATATGAGACATTACAAGCATTGTGAAGTCTTGAAGATGTGAAGAAGCAAGGAGATACAACGAAAACAATCATCCTTCCTGTTAGAGCATAGATCGGTCAACCTCGCATGCGTTGCTATATCAAACATGTTTGTCAATGTTAGTGATCAAAACTATAAAGTTTTGATTTCTATCCTATTAGCTGAGTCTCGGACTAGGATAGGAAAAGCGTAGTTGAGCTCAAGGACTTCATGGTGATTCAACGAGAATGATCACGAAGATCTACACCAAGGAACCGTGGAACTTCATCAACAAAAAGATATGTGAAGATTTGAACTTATCTATCACTCGAAAGTCTATCTATTCTTCTCCTACTTCTTATGAGACAAAAGTCGTATGCTATATAGACTAGATCATATACACTTGATATTTCTAGCTGAGTATTCATTGCTTATATTTTACTCGAAATCATGTGTTGGTAAAGCGTTTCGCTTTGATCAGTTTTATCATCACCTAGTGACGAAAGTCATGAAAGTTTCAATCACTTTGGAAATTTTTCTGACGAGAAAGGTATGTTGTTCTTCACGACTGAATATCGCCCTCTGAGAATGTTTCAATGATTGAAATGAGATTTTAGATTATATAACCATGTATTCCTTGAACTGAAGTTTTCGAACTTTGTTGATCAAGAGAAATCGGTAAGATTGTGGAGTTGGCTTGCCAAGTCCGCGAACCCAGTCCTCAGACTCAGTCCGCGAACTGACGGAAGTTCTCGACCGAGAATTTCTGCTGGGATTTCCAAAACTCGTTTGTGTGCTAAGTCCGCGAACTCAGTCTGCGAACCCAGTCCGCGAACTGGCAGAAGTTCTCGACCCGAGAATTTCTGCTGAGTTTGGAAAACTCAACCAATTAACTTAAGTCTGCGAACTTTTTTGTGAACTTAAGAGTTTATGATCAAAAGATGTTCTCTGAACATGAATCATTAATTATTAAGGAATGTTTTATGCAAACCGTGGCTATAATGTTCATGAGCCGATTCTAATCGAATCAAATCATCTTTGTTTCAGTTGTGTCTTGTGTAGTTACATAAGATCTCATAGCAATTGAAAAACTCTTAACTAGTTCATTTGGTTCAATTGAACTAGTTATGGTGAAGGAGAACATGATTAATGTGAGATGCTCATATGGTTGACCTTTTGGGTTATCATGTTGAACTGACATACTTGTACTCGTTTGGGCATGGTTTTCTCAAACCCAGTAAACGTGTACTCAAGGGTGTGTGACAAGCTATGTCTTTCGATCTAACGGTTGAGATATACTGGCTTGAATCTAAATCAGGTTTTCATCTAACGGTGGATAGAGTTTGCTTTGTACCTAAGGCAAAACCCTGATTTGAGAGGTTATATATAGGAGACATATAGCTAGAGAAAAACTTAATCCCCACACGTCTGTGTGATACTAGTGCGCTCGCTAGAGTCGATCTCCATTAACTCTTGAGTTTCTTCTCTAAACTCGAGCTAACGACTTAAAGACTTCATTGGGATTGTGAAGCCAGACCGATACTACTTTTATCGTAGTTGTGTGATCTGGTCTTGCATCTTCTATCATACGAGTACAATCGATTGATTGGCTTGAGATCGTGAGAGTTCTCCGATAGGCAAGATAAAGTAGTCACAAACATCTTCGTATCACTTTTGTGATTCCTCGACAATCCGCTTATGTAATCAGGAAGGATTGTAGAGAAGTGATTGATTAATCTAGGTTGTTCTTCGGGAATATAAGTCCGGATTATCAATTGGTTCCTGTTACCTTGATTTTATATCTAAAGACGGAACAAAACCTAGGGTTTATCTGTGGGAGACAGATTTATCCTTTCAATAGACTTTTCTGTGTGAGACAGATTCGTTTATTATCAAGTATGTGATTTTGGGTTGCAGGAACTGTTAGTTGTGGGTGAGATCATCTAAGGGAATCAAGTACGCAGTGTCCTACTGGGATCAGAGGCGTAGGAGTACAACTTTACCTTGTATCAGTGGGAGATTGGTAGGGGTTCAACTATAGATCAGTCCGAAGTTAGTTTGCAGTAGGCTAGTGTCTGTAGCGGCTTAATACAGTGTGTATTCATTCTGGACTAGGTCCCGGGGTTTTTCTGCGTTTGCGGTTTCCTCGTTAACAAAACTTCTGGTGTCTGTGTTATTTCTTTTCCGCATTATATTTTATATAATAGAAATAATACAGGTTGTGCGTTCGTGATCATCAATTGGAAATCCAACCTTTGGTTGTTGATTGATATTGATTGATCCTTGGACATTGGTCTTTGGTACCGTCTAAGTTATCTCTCTTTGATAAAGACTCGCAGATTTCTATTTGCTTGAGTAAAGATCAAATCGAGAGATTGAGATAATAACTCCTTGAGATGCTTTTTATCTAGATTGAGTCTGACTGTCTAGTTGATTCTCTAGCAAAGTATTTCGGAGTTAGTCCATACAGATTGCTTAGGGAAATATTGGGTGGTGTTGTTAGACCCCCGCTTTTTCAATTGGTATCAGAGCAGGAAAACACGTTAAAGACCTTATCAGTCTGTGTTTGTAGCGATCTGACTCTATGGACAGAGGTGTTATCTCTATTAACGTACCACCAGTCTTCGATAGCTCAAATTACTTATGGTGGAAAATTGCTATGCGAGCTTTTCTTCAATCGCGTGATTTTCAATCGTGGGTATATGTAGTCAATGGCTATGATGCTCCCGTTGTTGCAGCCGGAAACGGAACTGTTCCCAAGAATATTGGTGAATATAATGCTGCCGAGATTCTTTCTGCAAAGCATAATTCTGAAGGGCTGAATGCTATCATACATGCCATTTCCCCAAGTCTTCAACACCATGTTTTTAATTGCACTAGGTCTAAAGATGCTTGGGATATCTTAGAAACTGTATTTGAAGGAAACTCCAGTGAAAAGGAAGCTAGGCTTCAAAACCTTAATTCTGATTGAGATAACCTTCGTATGGCAGATGAAGAAACATTTGATGAGTTTAATCACAAAGTGTCTGAAATTGTAAATGCATCTTTTGCATTGGGTAAGACTATTCCTGAAAAGGACATTGTGATAAAAATTCTCAGATCACTTCGATCCAGATACGAGTCTAAGAAGCATGTCATCGTTGAGGGGAATAACCTTAATAATTTCTCCAGAAACACCTTGGTTGGGAATCTAAAGATCTTTTATCATGAGCATACATCCAAAGTCGAAGGATGTTGCCTTTAAAGCACAGAAGAGCACTAAATTACTTGCCAAAGGTAAAAGTGTTCATGTCTCGGAGGATGATCAGTCTGAGAATGATTTTTCAGATAAATACCTTGACAAGTCGGTCTCCTTGATCACAAGACAGTTTAGAGATCTTCTGTTGAAGAGAAGTAAACGGTTTTCAAGAGACAAACCTAGGTCATCAGACAAACCTCACGGTCGCGTACCTCCTAAAAACAGGGATGCTGACGAGGCTGATGACGAGGACATGCCTCAGTGCTTTAAGTGTAAGGGGTTTGGCCATTTTGCAAGTGAATGCCCTAATCGCAGAAAATACACTGGGAACAAAGGTCTAGCTGTAACACTTGATGAAATGTCTGAAACCTATGATTCCGATGAAGATAGGAAATCAAGTGTAGGGATTCTTAGTGAAAACATTGATTTTGATACTTGTAGCAATACATATATCAACCTCAATGGGTTCAGGGAAGAAGGAAACCCAATTAAGCTGGAAGATTCGATTGATTTATCCTATGGAAACTCTGATCGTGATGTTTCAGGATCTACTATGTGTTTAGCTGTTGTCGCACCACAGATACCTGAATATTATCCAAGATTGACGTGCTCGTTTTGTTCGATGAAGGGTAACGAACTATCAAGATGTTACAAGTACAAGCATCAAATGAGGCACGCTAACAAACTTCAACGAAGAGCATATCGATTAGCAAGAAAGTTGGAACTTGCTCAGAAGACCGCCAAGGTATGTAGGATCTTATCTTCATCAAAGAAGTTGGTTTCCAGGGATAAAATTAGACCATTTGAAAAGAAAGTATGGTCCAATCGTTTTGATAGACAAAAGCCTGAAGATTCCTCTCTTGAGGAAAGTGGTGGAAAAATTGTTGTTCACCACAGCACAAATTAATTGTGTTGTTGTGCAAATCTTGTCTCATGTGTCTGATCGAAAGAGACAAGATCGAAAACGTGCAGGCTTGCAGAAAAGTTTTTCTTTAGGGTTGTTGTTTTTGTCTATTAAACAAAAGAAAGGGTCATTATCGACAATTCTACTCTTTATAGGGTTTAGAGGTTTCGAACCCTACATTCTACTCTGTTTATAGGTTTCGAACCCTACATTCCTTTTTCCTTCTTGATATCCTTTTTATCTCTAGACCTGATGAGATTGTGAATTCCATCCACAAAAATCAGCTGGTTATAACTGTTCTCAAAGAATGTCTATGGAGATAAGTGATGTCAACATGATTGTTAAGCCATCAATCAAGGGAAAAAAAATCTCCTGTAACTCCGTCCCGAAAAAGAAAAAGGAGGAATACAAGAAATCCAAAGGCAGTGTCTTCTAACTCTCATAAGTTCTCTGATGTTCTTGATGAGTTGAAGGAAGTAAGAAAGGAGATTCGTGAAATAAAGGCTTTTGTGTCAAAGTTCTTAGAAATTCAGAGAGTCCTGGTATGACATAGTCAGCCAAGACAGTTCGTTGATATAAACTCCTTTCTTCGTGAACCGTATGTTCCAATGGTTGTTGACAACAAGGAGTTTGGGAATGATGCTGAATTTCTCAAAGGCATTGTCGCCTAAGATGTCTTCTTTTTGGATTAGTTGGAAGAATAACTAGTGCTTTGAATAGCAATGATTGTGACCACACATATCTATTTTTGTTTCATCTTCTTATGTTTATTTTTTAGGTTTATTTCTTTCAATTCTAAAAATATTTGGAGGATGATGATTATTGCAGTATATTCTTGGTTTGTTATATTGCAATATTTTTATGGGATATGTATTGTTTGCGTCCGTGGATTTGAAGGTCCCATATTGCGGTCAAAAGTAAAGTCGTCCATGAATTGGTATTCGTATTGATGAAAGGACGAATGGACTTTTGACATATACAAAAGTTATGCCTATGCAATCATGAAATTGATGGAAAATAGGATTAAATCTTTTGTGTGACAAAGATAAAGTCTATTATGTTGTTATGCATATAATGATGCAAAAATAGAATAGATCCATGTATGTTAACCATGGTATTGATCTTCATTGATCCATCTTGCTATGTTTTTCCGTGAAGGCTCCATTGTGTGTCTTATGTTGAGCACCTTACAACTAAGTCGATTAACCTTGGCTTTGTTGGTTGTTCCGTAAGATGCTATATGTTGAGCATTATGAACTAAATTAATCATCCTTGGTTATTTAGTTTGTACTCCATGAAAAATAGGGGTCTAACAACACCACCCAATATTTCGCTTAGCAATCTGTACGGACTAACTCCGAAATACTTTGCTAGAGAATCAGCTAGACAGTCAGACTCAATCTAGATAAAAGTATCTCAAGGAGTTAATATCTCTCTTGATTTGATTTCTACTCAAGCTAAAATCAATAGCGAGTGTTTATCAAATACAAGGAATAACTTGGACGGTACCAAAGATCAATCAATATCAATCCACAACCAAAGGTTGGATTTCCAATTGATGATCACGAATGCACAAGTTGTATTATTTCTATTATATAAAATATAATGCGGAAAAGAAATAACACAAAAACCATAAGTTTTGTTAACGAGGAAACCGCAAATGTAGAAAAAACCCCGGGACCTAGTCCAGATTGAATACACACTGTATTAAGCCGCTACATACACTAGCCTACTGCAAATTAACTTCAGACTGATCTATAGTTGAACCCCTACCAATCTCCCACTGATACAAGGTACAGTTGTACTCCTACGCCTCTGATCTCAGCAGGACACTGCGTACTTTATTCCCTTAGCTAATCTCATCCACAACTAAGAGTTGCTGCAACCCAAAATCACAGACTTGATAATAAACAAATCTGTCTCACACAGAAAAGTCTATCGAAAGGATAAATCTGTCTCCCACAGAGAAACCCTAGGTTTTGTTCCATCTTTATATATAAAATCAAGGTAACAGGAACCAATTGATAATCCAGACTTATATTCCCGAAGAACGACCTAGATTAATCAATCACCTCTCTACAATCCTTCCTGACTATACAAGCAGATTGTCGAGAAATCACAAACAGTGAGACGAAGATGTTTGTGACTTCTTTATCTTGCCTATCGTAGAACTCTCACGATCTCAAGCCAATCAATCGATTGCACTCGTACGCTAGAAGATGCAAGATCAGATCACACAACTACGATAAAAGTAGTATCGGTCTGGCTTCACAATCCCAATGAAGTCTTTAAGTCGTTAACTCGAGTTTAGAGAAGAAACTCAAGAGTTAATAGAGATCGACTCTAGCGAGCGCACTAGTATCACACAGACGTGTGGGGATTAGGTTTGCTCAATGCTAGATGTATCCTTTATATAGCCTTCAAATCAAGGTTTTTCCTTAGGTACAAAGCAAACTCTATCCACCGTTAGGTGAAAACCTGATTTAGATTCAAGACAATATCTCTCAACCGTTAGATCGAAAGACATAGCTTGTCACACACACTTGAGTACACGTTTACTGGATTTGAGAAAACCATGCCCAAACGAGTACACGTATGTTGGTTCAACATGATAACCCAAAAGAGCAACCATATGAGCATCTCATATTAATCATGTTCTTCTTCACCATAACTAGTTCAATTGACTCAAATGAACTAGTTAAGAGTTGTTCAATTGCTATGAGATCTTATGTAACTACACAAGACACAATTGAAAAAAAGATGATTCGATTCGATTAGAATCGTCTAATGAAGATTATAGCCACGGTTTGCATAAAGCATTCCTTAATAATTAATGTTTCATGTTCAGAGCACATCTTTAGATCATAACCTATTAAGTTCACTAACAAGTTCGCGGACTTAAGTTAATCGATTGAGTTTTCCAAACTCAACAGAAACTATCGGGTCGAGAACTTCCGCCAGTTCGCGGACTTAGCACAAAAACGAGTTTTGGAAATCCCAGTAGAAATTCTCGGTCGAGAACTTCCGTCAGTTCGCGGACTGGGTTCGCGGACTTGTCAAGCCAATTCCACAATCCTACCGATTTCTCTTGATCAACAAAGTTCGAAAACTTCGGTTCAAGGAATACATGGTTATATAATCTAAACTCTCATTTCAATCATTGAAACATTCTTAGAGGGCGATATTCAGTCGTGAAGAACAACAAACCTTTCTCGTCACATCAATTTCCAAAGTGATTGAAACTTTCATGACTTTCGTCACTAGGTGAAGATAAACCTGATCAAAGCGAAACGCTTTACCAACACATGATTTCGATTAAAAGAGAAACAATAAATACTCAGCTCGAAATATCAAGTGTATATGATCTATTCTATATAGCATACGACTTTTGTCTCATAAGAAGTAGGATAAGAATAGATAGACTTTCGAGTGATAGATAAGTTCAAATCTTCACATACCTTTTTGTTGATGAAGTTCCACGGTTCCTTGGTGTAGATCTTCGTTGTTGTCGTTGAATCACCATGAAGTCCTTGAGCTCAACTACATTTTTCCTATCCTAGTCCGAGACTTAGCTAATAGGCTAGAAATCAAGACTTTATAGTTTTGATCGCTAACATTGATAAACATGCTTGATATAGCAACGCATGCGAGGTTGACCGAGCTATGCTCTAACAATCTTCCCCTTTGTCAATTTTGGTGACAAAACTATTAATACATATGGAATACAAAAAAGATAAACTTTAGTGGCTCTTATTACATAGTCCAATCTTCAACGTTCCTTGAAATCTTCGTCCTTCCAAGTACTCCAATGATCCCAAAGGTTGTAAGTTTAGTATCACCGTTGTTGAAGATCCGTAGCTATAACAATGAGAGAAATCGAGATTCTCGATCGTTATTATACAGTGTCATAGTATTATTGTGAACATCAAAGTCCAATTGCATCAAGACTTTAACAATAATACTATGGTGATATGTATCACTCCCCCTTAGTCAATACTCCATCTCGATCATGGAAACCACTCCCCCTTACACAATTATCCGAAAAACATATGTATTTGTAGTGTGACCTACAATATTTCTCCCCCTTTTTGTCAATAAAATTAGCAAAGGTACAAGAACGGGTTCATAATGAAATTTCCACAAGAGACATTATCATCTTAATTTAGATGCAATCTTATAGCCGAAGCTAACAACATTCATCGAGGAGTTTTAAGACGCAAGATAACCCCTATAAAATTCCACAGCCGCACTCCCCACAAGATATTTCTATTAAGCACAAGTTGAAAAGAACTCTCCCCCATTTGATGTCATTCCCAAAGGAACAACAAGAGCGACCTTAATTTCGAAGGAAAAGAAGGATTTTTATTTGGACATCAAAAACTATGAGAATGATTTTTTATATCCAAAACTCAACCAAAATACTCACAAGTAAACCCATGAATATTCTAATTGGAATACACAATTAAACCAAAACCACAAAAGTGATCAATTTAATTGAAAGTGCTCAACATAAGAAAACTCACGGAGCAACAGGCTACGACTAAGTTAATCATATGGAGGTGACTAACTTAACCGTTCAAGTACTCAACATAAGGAAAACCTTACGGAATACGTGACTACATTAACCAATGGAACATGATAGTGTAGCCGTTCATATACTCAACACAAGAGCTTAAGGAATATATGAAAACACAACTAGATTAATTACAAGAGAGCCTATAATTAATCTAATCGAAAATCAAACAACCAAACTAATCACCGAAGTAATCAATTTAATTATTTTGGTCTCAACATAAGAGATTATGGAACCCCGACTAAGATTATCATGGAATATGACAACCTTAACCGTACATGTACTCTACATAAGAAAGAAAACTTATGGAGTACAAAACTAAATAACCAAGGTTGATTAATTTAGTTCATAATGCTCAACATATAGCATCTTACGGAACAACCAACAAAGCCAAGGTTAATTGACTTAGTTGTAAGGTGCTCAACATAAGACACACAATGGAGCCTTCACGGCAAAACATATCAAGATGGATCAACGAAGATCAATACCGTGGTTAACATACATGGATCTATTCTATTTTTGCATCATTATATGCATAACCACATAATAGACTTTATCCTTGTCACACAAAAGGTTTAATCCTATTTTCCATCAATTACATGATTGCATAGGCATAACTTTTGTATATGTCAAAAGTCCATTCGTCCTTTCATCAATATGAATACCAATTCATGGACGACTTTACTTTTGACCGCAATATGGGACCTTCAAGTTCACAGACGCAAACAATACATATCCCATAAAAATATTGCAATATAACAAACCAAGAAAATACTGCAATAATCATCATCCTCCAAATATTTTTAGAATTTAAAACAATAAACCTAAAAAATAAACATAAGAAGATGAAACAAAAATAGCTATCTGTAGTCACAATCATCTTTATTCAAAGCACTAGTTATTCTTCCAACAATCCAAAAAGAAGACATCCTAGGCATCTAAGCAAAGCAAGCTAATAGGAATCAGACTCCACATATCCCAGACATCAAACAAAGATACGGGAAGTACAGGATCCTTGTGAGGCATGAAGTCATCAAGCTTGAAATCAACAGCCTCAGAGAGGTTTACGAAGATCATTGACTTGAGATTTTATGAGACCAAGGTCATACACAACCTTTTCCAACTCAGTTTTCATCATATCAAGACCTTTTAGAGTATTTGCTTTGCTTACCCAAAATACTTAATAAAGTCATGAACAACTTCAGCAGAGACCATATCATCTTTTTTAGCATCTTCATGAGTATAAGCAAAGAAACATGAAGTACTAGGATGATATACATCTAAGAGTGTTCTTTTCTTCTTGGTATCAACCTCAACACCTTTGTCGAGAAATCCTTTTGGAAACCCACCATAGCAAGAAGAGGAGGAAGACATTCTTGACAATCCAAAAGTTACCAGGAGTACACGAACGTGACTTGTAACCCTTAAGTAGTTGGATATTTATTGGGGACAAGAATTTAGGGTTTCATCAAAAACACGTTGACTCGGGTCAGAACACAATCCATTCGAGTACAACAAATACCCATTAAAAATAAAGTCCTTTAAGCATTAAAACAAACTTTTAAACACAGAAAATAAGACTCTAAGCAACATACACTATTGACTTAACCAATACTTGATCTTAGCAGATCTGTCAACACAAGTTTAGGTATGGACGATAAGAAAATAACTTAACTTAACAAATGCAAGCAACAAGTATAGTTGTTTTTAACACAACTTACTCTATAGGATTTTATATGAATAAGTTCTCGAACCTTGTGATTAATTAGCACAAGTACGAGCCACAGGCTCATACGAGGTTTACGTTCTTGGTTAAGTTCGTTTTTCCTCATAATCTTAGGGAGGTTTCCTATTTGACATGAGAAATTATCATAAAATTTACTGTCATCAAAATAAGAGACATAGATAGAATTCTTACAAGATGAGTCTTGACATGAGGAAGAGGATAATCTGTTGACCAGGTCTTTGTACTTTACAATTATCTCCTTGATATCTTTTCTCATCTCATCAATTTTCCTTTCTTCTGGGATGATTTTCTCAACAGGAACAAGGTTGGTTTTAGAGATCGGGCATTGAATCTCCTTGAAATTATGTTTATTAAGACGTTTATTCTGCCTTAGAACATTGGAGGAACTCACTGTAATGACTTTCCTGGTAGCATACACAGGATAGGTACGAAAGCCAATTGGCTCAATTATACGGATGTCAGTCACACCTTTGAGAATCAAATCTAGGGTGTGTTGAAGTTGAACCAGAGAGTTTTTATTCAACTTAGAGTTTCTCATTTGTTTGACAAAATTTTTGCTTTCACAAACAAGACATACCTTTTGATCATCGGAATAATTTGAGGATGTTGTCGCAATATCATCATCAGAGGATTTCCCCTTTTTACAGACTGTCCCAAGTTTGGTGGAAACATTAGGGACATCTGTTTTTACTTCTGAATGAAAAGCATCAGAAGTTCTTGGTATATTAGATTGCTTTGAACAACCTTGAATAGAGAGTTTATTCAAACGGTGTTCAATATCCAAGGCATCTTTTTCGAGGATGGCCTCAAGAGTTAAGCATGAAGACTGGTCTTCAGTGATGCTATGGACTTTGCAATCTCTTACAGTACCAAGAAGGACATTGACATTGCGCTTTAACTGATTTAATCTAACAGCTTGAATTCTAACCAGATTTAGAATCAATTTACTCTCTTCAGTTGTATCCCATTCATCAGAGGAGAAGGCCTCTTTCGAAGGGTAATCAAGAACACACATGTCATTGTTCGTCTGTCTCATCGAACCACAAGGTTTTTCTATATTCGAGATAGAAAGGCTTTTCTCTTTAATAGACTTAGACGAGAGAGACTTTTTATTACTGGTGACACGTTTATCAGAGATAATACTCTTGTCCATAGAGTCTGATCGCTACAAACACAGACTTGTGAGGTCTTTAATGTGTTTGCCTGCTCTGATACCAATTGAAAAACCGGGGGTCTAACAACACCACCCAATATTTCGCTTAGAAATATGTATGGACTAACTCCAAATAACTTTGCTAGAGAATCAACTAGACATTCAGACTCAATCAAGATAAAAGTATCTCAAGGAGTTAATATCTCTATCTTGATTTGATTTCTACTCAAGCTAAAATCAATAGCGAGTCTTTATCAAATACAAGGAATAACTTGGACGGTACCAAAGACCAATGTCCAAAGATCAATCAATATCAATCAACAACCAAAGGTTGGATTTCCAATTGATGATCACGAATACACAACCTGTATTATTTCTATTATATAAAATATAATGCGGAAAAGAAATAACACAAACACCATAAGTTTTGTTAACGAGGAAACCGCAAATGCAGAAAAAACCCCGGGACCTAGTCCAGATTGAATACACACTGTATTAAGCCACTACAGACACTATCCTACTGCAAACTAACTTCAGACTGATCTATAGTTGAACCCCTACCAATCTCCCACTGATACAAGGTACAGTTTTACTCCTACGCCTCTGATCCCAGCAGGACACTGCGTACTTGATTCCCTTAGCTGATATCACCCACAACTAAGAGTTGATGCAACCCAAAATCACAGACTTGATAATAAACAAATCTGTCTCACACAGAAAAGTCTATCGAAAGGATAAATCTGTCTCCCACCGATAAACCCTAGGTTTTGTTCCGTCTTTATATATATAATCAAGGTAACAGGAACCAATTGATAATCCGGACTTATATTCCCGAAGAACAGCCTAGATTAATCAATCACCTCTCTACAATCCTTCCTGACTACACAAGCGGATTGTCGCGAAATCATAAACAGTGAGACGAAGATGTTTGTGACTTATTTATCTTGCCTATCGGAGAACTCTCACGATCTCAAGCCAATCAATCGATTGCACTCGTACGATAGAAGATGCAAGATCAGATCACACAACTACGATAAAAGTAGTATCGGTCTGGCTTCACAATCCCAATGAAGTCTTTAAGTCGTTAACTCGAGTTTAGAGAAGAAAATCAAGAGCTAATGGAGATCGACTCTAGCGAGCGCACTAGTAGCACACATACGTGTGGGGATTAGGTTTGCTCAATGCTAGATGTCTCCTTTATATAACCTTCAAATCAGGGTTTTGCCTTAGGTACAAAGCAAAATCTATCCACCGTTAGATGAAAACCTGATTTAGATTCAAGCCAATATCTCTCAATCGTTAGATCGAAAGACATAGCTTTTCACACACACTTGAGTACACGTTTACTGGATTTGAGAAAACCATGCCCAAACGAGTACACGTATGTTGGAACAACATGATAACCCAAAAAGTCAACCATATGAGCATCTCATATTAATCATGTTCTTCTTCACCATAACTAGTTCAATTGACTCAAACGAACTAGTTAAGATTTGTTCAATTGCTATGAGATCTTATGTAACTACACAAGACACAATTCAAACAAAGATGATTCGATTCGATTAGAATCGTCTCATGAACATTATAGCCACGTTTTGCATAAAGCATTCCTTAATAATTAATGTTTCATGTTCAGAGCATATCTTTAGATCATAACCTCTTAATTTCACAAACAAGTTCGCGGACTTAAGTTAATCGGTTGAGTTTTCCAAACTCATCAGAAATTCTCGGGTCGAGAACTTTCGCCAGTTCACGAACCGGGTTCGCGGACTTAGGACACAAACGAGTTTTGGAAATCCCATCAGAAATTCTCGATCGAGAACTTTCGTCAGTTCGCGGACTGGGTTCGCGGACTTGGCAAGCCAATTACACAATCCTACCGATTTCTCTTGATCAACAAAGTTCGAAAACTTCGGTTCAAGAAATACATGGTTATATAATCTAAACTCTCATTTCAATCATTGAAACATTCTCAGAGGGCGATATTCAGTCGTGAAGAACAACAGACCTTTCTCGTCAGAGCAATTTCCAAAGTGATTGAAACCATCATGACTTCGTCACTAGGTGATATAAACCTGATCAAAGCGAAACGCTTTACCAACACATGATTTCGAGTAAATGATAAGCAATGAATACTCAGCTTGAAATATCAAGTGTATATGATCTAGTCTTATAGCATACGACTTTTGTCTCATAAGAAGTAGGAGAAGAATAGATAGACTTTTGAGTGATAGATAAGTTAAAGTCTTAACATACCTTTTTGTTGATGAAGTTCCACGGTTCCTTGGTGTAGATATTCGTCATTGTCGTTGAATCACCATGAAGTCCTTGAGCTCAACTACACTTTTCCTATCCTAGTCCGAGACTTAGCTAATAATCTAGAAATCAAGACTTTATAGTTTTGATCACTAACATTGACAAACATGCTTGATATAGCAACGCATGCGATGTTGACAGAGCTATGCTCTAACAGGAAGGATGATTGTTGTCGTTGAGTATAACCGTTCACGACTGGTTGTGTTCTTGGTAGAACTATTCACAAAGGCCTCACTTATGTATTGGTATGACTTTTATTAGTGAAACCGATCTTAAGTAATCACCTGAGATGGTATGATCGGGTTTGTGATTTTATGTCTGACCAAATATGGGAAAGGGGAACCGATCCTAGTAAGAGGTGCAGTACATCACAAAGGGGAACCGATCCTTGTATGAGGTGCATCAAGGTTTATAGCAGAAAGGGGAACCGATCCTATGAACATGTGCAACACGTTTTTAGGCAAAGGGGAACCGATCCTATGGTCATGTGAAACACATATAAGTTAGATACCATATATATGTGGGGAACCGATCCTAGTACCTAGTCAACCGAATTTTGGAAAGCTAGTGTGACTATGCACAATACTCACATGGAAGGTGGAACCGAAACTTGTTTTGGTAGAACCGGTAAACCCATGATTGTGATTGAATTCTATTTGATCAATCACATAGTTCTTGAAAGTCAGATGAACTAATTCTAAACTTGTTTGGAAGTGTGGCAAATCGGTTTCAAGGTTGTAAGTGTGAAAGAGAACTTACAAAGTTAAGATGTCGACATACTTTGAACACGTGCTATGAATGTTTATTATTTAATTGTTCAAAGTTATTCCTTAATATCTAAGGGAAGAGAATCCCAGGATCGAAACATAAATAAGTTAAAAATCTTTTAATTAAGGTATTTAACTTCATTTTGTAGGGAAATAAGAATTAGTAATGTGCATTTACTAATTAGAGATTTTCCGAGGGATTTCGATCATTATTTTTGGCCTGAGCATTTCCAGGAATTATGAAAACCGAATTTGTGCTTTAATGAATATCTTGAGAATATTTTCGGTTTTGGAAATTCCTTGGTGTTTAAACTTCCTTGTCTATAAATACTTGAAGTTTGCCTTTCTAGCAAACTAATCCTTAGTAACAACAAGCTTCCTCTTTGTTGTGTTGTTACCTATTCAGAGAGGAGAGTAGCCTAATTAGGCGAAATCTCTTACGACCGCTCATTTTAAGGTCTTCTTTGGGATTGAGAAGATCTAGCGCGTACCGCTGGTGGGAAACTAGATTATTGCGGTTTATCTTTTGTTTTCATTGATTTGATTGACTAACGGTGGTTGAACTTTGATTGCACCTATTTTGTTTATGCTTGAGAATCTTCTCTTATGATACAAGATTCACTTAAACCAATTCAGAGTTTCGACAGGGATCTTTAGACTGTTGTTAGTTCTAAAGACGATCTTGTGATAATCCGTTGTTAACAGACTCCGTTCTGTGCATGATTGATCACAAGAGATTCAAGTGATTGTGTGCAGGTTATTATTGAAGATCTAAGAAGATTTGAAGACGAAGAAGCTATTGAAGATTTCTGATTTGTGGGTTCATAATCTTTGGTGTGCACAATACTTGTTTCAGTAAAAGAGGATCCAATTAATAATCGGTTTATCCTTGTGATAGATTGGATTGATTAATTGAGTAGATCGACATCAACACAATTCTTTGGATTAATAGTGTTGTTGGCTTAATCTTAAACGATTACTTCGATAACTGAACATAAGATAGATCTAAGGACCTGACGAAGGATCGTCTATGTTAAGATAAACAGAAGAGCCTTTGTCCAACTCATATCACTTGGTTGAATAGAGTTGACACCAAACAGATTTTTTGTTCCTTTACTGTTTGTAATACGAACCAAAGGAATTGTTCCAAGTACATGACTAAGGTCGGAGGCGCGGGAATACAGATGGAACTAGGTGAACTATAGGTTTAAGCACCCAGTTTCTAGTTCATATATGCTAAAAACATGCTGAGTGGAATCTTTACCTTGATGTCGTCATCAGGAATCCGTGAAATCTAGCCTCTAGAGAGAGCTCAAGCTTCTTAAAAGATTCACACACTACCGGGATTTGAGTGCAAGCACATATATTCTCGTTCGCTTTTTCAAGGGCATGATCTACAGCCTTTTGATGTGCCTGTGATGAAAAAAAGGTGAAGGGAGATCATAAATAATCCCAAAAAATTGCGAACCGGATATACTTCATATGTGATAAGTTATATATAGGAGCATATGTTAGTTACTACCTCTAACCGACCCATAACGAGTTCTGGGTTGTCAGTGCCAAATTTTTCATAGTCTATTTTATGTTCCCTCAACTGACCCTCCTCGGCTTTTGCTCGTCTCTTTAGCTCTTCTATCCTAGCATCCCAAAGTTGAAGCCTATCCACCCGATTATCACCATCTACCTCCGAATACTCACCATCTACCTCACAATTCTCACCATCTTGATGATGTACAATCCATTTACGAAAGCCCTCTGGAATCTGGTTTTCTAAAAACCCCTCAAGCTCAAGGAGCATCTGTTGTACGCTCAGCAATTCAAGAAGAGTAAGCAAACCAACATAAAAGAGAGAAGAAGAAAAAATAGAGTCTGAGTTCGGACTAATTATACCATGGATTTTATTCTCTGTGCACAAGTAATTGACATTTGTGCATTGAAGAATTCATGTTCAGCCTTAGTATGTTTGCCTTCCAGTTTAGGTCGAAGATCCTAAAAGTGAGATGCAGACAAGATAATCAGTAAGTATCATATTAAAGTAGTCTCTAAACTTGAAAAGGAAGCAAGATATATATACCCTAAGTATGCCCCAATCAACTTGTAAGTCGCTCCTGGATTCATGAATGTTGGTTTTATATCTAAGCAGAAGAAGCAGATAATTCTTAATAGCGTATTTTACAGACAGAAATGGTTGAGGCTTATCCAAGAGATCTATCAATCGACTCCTGAAATCATAAAGTAAATCAATAAATTATACAAGAAACCCCGAAATAACATTTAACCCTATAGATACCCCCAAAATCTTATGAACACTGTAATCGAATTATAAGTTGTAGCAAGGTAATAAGTAAACCCTAAATAGTAAAAAAACAAAAAACAAAAGAAATTAGATAAGACTAATTCTAAAGAACAACTAGATAAAACTAATTCTAAAGAACAACAAGAGATTTACCTAAGAATATGAAGCTCCTGTCGTGCCTTTGTTAATTTGGTTTCAGAACCATCGGCCATCGTTTCTCTCTCTTTTATGATTCCTTATCGTTTTTTTTTTTGAGGACTTTAGGTATAGTTTCTTTGAGTTGCTGGTTGAACCTTTTCTGTTTCTTTATTTTGTCTTTTGAGTTGCTCCTATGCTAGCTCGTTAGTTTTTTTTTCTCTTTTCTATGGTGTCAGTTTTTTTTTTTT